>NC_143488.1:89339365-89613573 GCF_027475165.1 Benincasa hispida | reverse complement strand
ACTAACATAAAAATGGTGGCGGTAGGTTGCCCTACCTTGAGAGTCATGCTCCAACAAATAATGGAAGTATCTTGGTGCCTAGCAATTGGCGACCTTTATCATGTTTGTAATTATAGCTTTTGCTCTGCTCCTTACGAACATCGTAAACCGTTCTTCAGTGGAACCTCTTTACCTGTAAATGGCAACGAATGTTATGTCCTTCCACTTATCTTCCTTACCCAAGAAGTAGCAAAGAGTTCTCCGTATCGTAGAAAACAAATCTGGCTTGGTCAATGTTATTTTTATGGATGAAAAATTCCTTAGCCTTTGCAATGTGAATTCAACTTTGACGAATCCAAACTTTGTTGCTAGTATTTCTTTGGTAAAAGATCATTGTTTAGTAACTTCAAATGCACATTTCAATCCCAATGTTACACGTGTAATAATATACTATATTAAGTGATGGAGGTCATTACTCTCTTGTCTATGCTTGAGGAGTTTGTTCTTTCAGGGTGGGAGAAGGATATTTTCGTTTAGAGTCCCAACCTTTCGGAGGGACTCTCTTGTAACTCCTTTCATTACTTATCGGACCATTTTCCTACTAGTGAGTTAGTTTTGTCTACTCTTTTGGAGGATCATAAGATCCCAAGGAAAATGTAGTTTCATGCTTGACAAATTTACATGGAAGAGCTAACACTTTGGACAGCTTTTGAGGAGGATGATCACGTTAATGGAGTTGTTTTGTTGTATTCTTTGTCGAAAGGTGGAGGAAAACTTGGTTCACATTCTTTGGAGATGTAAGTTTGCTAGATTTGCTTGAGCTTATTTCTTCCAGACGTTTGAGTTCTTGCCTAAGAAGCTCGGACACTTTAGTCTGGCTAGCTATCCGTGTTGGACACTTGGACACTCTGATTCTGATGCTTGTTGGACATGTGCCAGACACTTGTTAACGCAGAAGATGTGTAGTTGTACACAGCCAAATTAGAATCAATACTAAGTAGACACATATATGACAAGAATATTAAATTTGGAGAGTGAAATACATCAAACTAATTTTCTAAGCATATAAATGCATAAATTCATTGACTTTTAATTTCCTTCTTATTTAAAAATGATATATATTTTTGGAAATGTGTATTTGAATAAATGTGTCCTTGTTGTGTTTGTCTTTATTTTATTATTTTTTTTTAAAATGACATGTGGTCATATCCAAGTTGAGTCATATCTTTGTCCCATATCCATATATGTGCTTTCTTAGGTTCTCGCTAGCTTGACATAGGGACGTTATTGACACGATTGGGGTGTGTTCTTCCTCCATCCGCATTTTTTGAGAAAAGTAGTCTTTTGTGGCTTGTGAGGATGTGCTATTTACACGGTGTTTAGAGGGTTGGAGAGGGATCATAGTATGTTTGGTCTCTTGTTAGATTTCATGTTTCCCTTTGAGCTTCGATTTCAAAGATCATTTGTAACTATTTCTTAGGTACTATTTTGTATAGCTTGAGCACCTTTCTTTAGTGGGGCTTCCTTTTGTGGGGTTTTTGTGTTGTTTTTTTTGCTTTGTTTTTGTTTCTTTCTTTCCCTCATGCCTTTCTATTCTTTCATTTGGTTTCAATGGAAGTGGTCGTTATTATATATAAAAAAAACTATATTTCTTTCTTGTTCCATTTAATTGGATGATAGTGGCTTGTACTTTGTATGTATTTTGTTGTCAGGACAGCAAACTGAAACATTTTTTGGCAATGCCTAAACATGATTGCATTGTGTTATTAGTATTTAGTATCCTTGTTTAAGGGTTCTCAAATTAGTCAATGTAATCTCAGTTCCTGGGATGGCCATGGTGGTCCAACTTATTACTCTTTGGATTTTGATCAAGGTAAGATGCATGGAGAGGAAACCATAACATTAACTGAGATATTAATATCCCATGTTTTCAACTGCAAATACTATGCTAATCTGTAGTTTCAGATCCAATTAATATTGAAAGTGAAAGCTTGGGGACCTTTGTTGGTAAAGGCAATTTACCAGCTTTCCATATTCTCTGACCAACAATCTGAATTGCTGCAATAAAGTGTAGCAAATTTATGCAAGTACCCTTCAGATACGTGTACTGAGTGCCCATGTCTGTCGCTTGAA
Source organism: Benincasa hispida (assembly GCF_027475165.1). Classification (NCBI taxonomy): domain Eukaryota; kingdom Viridiplantae; phylum Streptophyta; class Magnoliopsida; order Cucurbitales; family Cucurbitaceae; genus Benincasa; species Benincasa hispida. The sequence continues at coordinate 89,611,461 of NC_143488.1, read as the reverse complement.
CTTTTAAAAGATTGTAGTATTCTTTTTCCACTCATGAAATATCTCATGTACACAAATACCTATCACTGCTTGTGTTGATGGTAGACCTTATATTTTATTGATTAGCATTATGCACAGATTTTCTTACAATTTATTTGGTGTGGTTGGTTATAGCCATTTGCATTTGCTGTATTCTCGGACCAGCAGTCTGCCATTGGTGCAATGCATGCTGTAAATGTAAGTACTTGTTCCCTGCTTCTGTATTCCAAGTTCTTTCGTTAAGAAAATCATTTCAAAAATCAAAGGAAGTACATAAAAGGAACGTGGAAGAACTAAGAAGGGCACGATGGGGGTGGGGAACGAAGAAGAAAAATAAAGAAGAGAGGTTGCAATGAAATGGGTGGTGGAAGAACAAGAAGTAGATCTTAAAATTTAGATTTGGGAAAGAGGGTGATTCAGATCCATGACAGGAGACAGAGAGAAGAGGCGGCAATGGTGGATGGGCGGCAACTGAGTGGAGAAAGAGGAAGGGGGCCGGAGGGAAGGGGAAAGGGATGGGCCACGGGGGGTGGCTGGTGGTCAAGAGAGTTTTTTTGTTTGTCTCTATATTATTATTATTATTATTATTTTTATTATGCCATGTCATCTCTGTAATTGGAGCTGTTGACCAAAGGACTTAATTGAACTATTTCCTACGCTTTGGTGACTTGATTGTTTAATTTTAAAACCTAGGAACTAAATTAAGACAAACCCTAAACCTCACGGACGAAAAAGGTAATTTACCTTCATTTTTCTTCTGAATTTTTGCTTTCAATTGGTTGGTCGTTCTTTTGAAGCTGCAATTGTAATAAGCAGTGTTTTAAAAAGCCCTCTCGGGCGCGCGCGCCTAGGCGTAGGTCAAAGCGAGACTCACAAAATAAGGCACAGCTTGCGTGTGCCTTTTGTGAAGCCTCAAGGATCAAAACCCTACGCCTTGGGGCTTTTCAATTATTTTTAAAAAATAGTAATAATCAAGGATTTTCCTTCTTTATTAACTAAAAGGATCAAGTTTACCAAACCTAAATGCAAAATTTCTTGTGTTTTGGGTCCCTTTTTTCCATATATCCACTTCAATTATACTCTCTCTTTTTAATGTAATATTTTTATATATAGTGCACCTCACAAAAAAAAAAAAAACTCGCGCTTTTTTGTGCGCCTTGCGCCTAGAGCCTAGGCTCCAGAGGGCCATTGCGCCTTTGGCATTTAAAAACACTGGTAATAAGGGGTAATAAAGTGTTTTGTGTCTCCCCAGCAGCTTAAAAAATTGGAAATTGCAAGGCAAGGATGAAGATAATTTTTTTTTTCTACTCTGGGTAATGTATCACATTAAATTATTAAAACAATCGGTTGCTTTTTGTTGTAGGGCATGGTGTTTGATCTTGAGAAGCAGTCAGTACTGTATGTTGATTTGGCTAAATCCAATTCAAGATCAAAACGGACGAGGACAGGTACATATCTTGATGGCTGCCCTACTATAAATTTATATTTAGTCATGACCTTCTCAATGTCTCAATCTTTCAAAATCTTTTCAATATTCCTCCCGATGGTATCCCCTCTATAGTTGTCAATAGCACTGAAACTAAGAATTCTTTTATGTAATTTCCAGTCAAAATGAACAAAATGCGCAATCAACCATATAATTTACATTCTATCTTGAAGTCCAACAATCAGTAGTGAGGCAAACTTTATATTTCATTTTAGCAAACATGTCCTTCAATTTTTATTTTTGATTAACATACATCTTCAGAATATCCCTAACCATGTAAATTGTGATGAAACAACAAACCTAGAATCTTGGGAACATGTTAATGTACTAACAAATTTCTTAAAACTCTTACTTTCAACAAACTTGAAAGGCAATTCCTCTAGAACTAGCAATTTAGCCAAAGCTTCACGACAACTTTGTAAATTAAATTCCTCGCATATAAGTTGTGAAGGACCATCCCCAACACTTTCTTCTTTTGTTTTGAAAGCTAAATTCTTTTGAGTTGGATCTCTCATTCTTTGGTAAGGGTGTTTTTTACAATTATCTAAGTGATTTTTCATTGTCTCAGTACTATTACGCCTTGAATGACATGCATAAGTAGCTCCACAATATTTACAACCAATATAAGGGTTATTAGAATTGCCTTTCAACCGTTCAAAATGTTCTCAAACTATGGACTTTTTTAAGTTCTTGTGTCTTTTTGTCGGTTTCTTAATGACTTCTTCATGTTCATCGACCTTAACGGTAGCCTCATCTATCTTCTTCGTTGTATTGATAACTTTTTCTTTTTCCTCTTCCATATTTATCGTATAAATAAATCATAATATAAACTTTTACTTCAAAGCAAATCAAAACTTAAAAACCAGAACTTATAAAAAGCTTTAAGTTTTGAACTTTTGAAAGTGTAAAGAATGATAATGATAAATCAAAACTTGAACTTCAAAACAACGAAAAACTAAAAATATGTGAAGATCTTTGTAAAAAGAGAAAGAATCTTTAAACTTAAAAAGTTTGGAACTTTTGAAAATGCAAAGGAAGACAAACCATAACTTGAACTAAAAAAACTGAAAATATACGAAAAACTTATAAAAGAATCAAATCTTTAAATTTAAATAGTTTAGAACATTTAAAAAATGCAAAGAAGGATAAATCAAAACTTAAATTTCAAAACAAAACTAAAAAATATATAAATAACTTATAAAAAATCGATACTTTAAACTTAAAAAGTTTGGAACTTTTAAAAATTGCAAAGAAGGATAATCAAAACTTGACGTTCAACACAAAACTGAAAAATATATTAAGAACTTTTGAAAATTTAATTCTTTAAACTTAAAAAGTATAGAGCTTTTAGAAAATGCAAATAAGGATAAATAAAAAACTTGAACTTTAAAACAAAAGTGAAAAATATATGAAAAACTTATGAAAAACGAATCTTTAAACTTAAAAAGCTTGGAGCTTTTAAAAAATGCAAAGAATGATAAACCAATACTTGAACTTCTTAGCAAAATTGAAAAATATGAAGAAAGTAAAAAAAAAAACGAAGCTTTAAGTTTGAAAGATGGAAAAACTTCAAAAAAAAAAAAAGAAAGAAAGAAAGAAAGAAAAGAAAAGTCGCGTAAAGGAACAAAAAGCTTACTGAAGAAGGAGAGGAGGATTCGCGTGAAGGAACAACAAAGGATGGAGGAGCCGCATGACTTGCTAGGGAAGGAAGAGTCGTGTGACTACACTCTATAGAGGTAGACGAAGAAGGAGAAGAAGTCTTAAGGTTTGGCCGGTTGGGTTTAGTTGTCGTATCGTCTGCCAATTTTGTTGGGTTTTATGCCTTAAAACTCATAGATAGTAAACGTTATTTATTGATCGTCATCAATAAAGAGTTATAAATGTTAATTCAATAAATGATATTGTTTGTGTTGTTTGTCTATTTTTGTCTTAATAACCCTAAATACAATAAACTAGGGCATCCATATACCCATTGCACATCTCCCACTTGCCCTAGATTATACAATGTACATGTCTCATAGACCTAGACTCCCTAGATGTCCTTCAAATACTTTAGTCGAGAGAGAGCCTTCGTAAATAGATCAGCAATGGCTACTGCCCCACTATTGTCACAATATAAGGTGACGGGCAAGTCCATATTTAGAACCACTTCCAAATCGCTTAAGAACTTCCTTAGCCAAACTACTTCCTTTACTACTTCACAAGCAGCTACATACTCAGTTTCCATAGTGGAATCTATAATACAAGCTCCCCCATTTAGGGTAAACGTTGATCCTGACATAGATTTCCTAGAATCCTTGTTAGCTTGGAAATTAGAGTCGGTGTATCCTGTAATGATCAAATCTTTTGCTCCATACACCAGCTTAGTTCCTCATTTTTCTAAGATACCTGAGGATATTCTTAACCAAAGTCTAATGGTTAAACCCTGGATTGGACTAATTACTCCCACTGCATAACAAATATTTGGCCTAGTGTAAGCATAACATACATTAAATTGCCCACAGCTGAGGCATACGAAATACATTAAGTACTAGAAAAGCTACTTTATCATTGATAATTTTTTAATAGATACAAGGTTCATCAATGTTTTGATCAAAACTAAAAAATTTTATTGTTGTATCAAATCTATTGTTTCAAGATCTTGATGCTTATTTCAACCGATAAATAGATCAATTCAATTTGCAAACTTTTTGCTCCTGACCTCGAACTATGAACACCTTGGGCTAAGACATAAAAGATATTCTCTTCAAGATTGCCATTCAGAAAATCAGTCTTGACATAGATTTTCCATATCTCATAGTCATAATATATGGCTATGGATAAGAGAATTCTTATAGACTTAAGCATAGCAATAGGAGAAAAAGTTTCCACATAGTCAACCTCTTCCCTCTAGATATAACCCTTTGCTACAAGTTTAGCTTGAAGGTCTGTACCTTTCCAGCTACATCTCTTTTTCTTTTATAGATCCACTTGCACCCTATAGTTTTTACCCCTTTAGGTGGATCTACAAGATCTCATACTGAATTGGAGTACATAGGCTCTATTTTCAGGTCCATGGCTTTGACCCATTGGTTCTTGTCTACATCACACATTGCTTGTTTATAGGAAAATGGATCCTCAACACCATCATTTGGTATGACAACCTGAGTTTCAGTTAAACCTAAGTAACAGTCAGGTTGTATCACAATCCTTCCACTGCGTCGAGGCACTCTCAATGATTGAGAAGGACGAGATTGACCTGAAATGCTGGTTTCTTCATTAATTCTTGATGAAGGACTAGCTGCATCAACAACCCTTGTTGATTCTTCAGTAGTTTAACTTAGTACTATTTTTCTTTGTGGTTTATGATCTCTTATATGCTCTTCCTCCAAAAATGTAGCGTTTGTCGATACAAACACCTTATTTTCTCGAGAGTCATAGAATAGGCCGCCTCTAGTTTCCTTCAGGTAACCAACAAATTGGCATAATCTTGAAAGAGGTTCCAACTTCTTAGGATTTGTCACTAACATATGTGCATGACAACCCCGAATTCTAAAGTAACATAAACTTTATTTATGCCCCTTCCATAACTCGAAAGGTGTTTCAGAAACACTCTTCAAGGGAACACTTTTCAAGATGTGAACTGTAGGTCCCTACTGCAAATCTCCAAAACGAGTTAGGAAATTGAGCATAGCTCATCATAAAACGAACCATATCTAATAAGGTTCTATTTCTCCTTTCTGATACACCATTCTACTGAGGTGTACTAGGTGCTGAGTGTTGGGACTAAATTCCATGTTCTATCATATAGTCCTGGAATTCTAAATCCATGTACTTTCCACCTCGGTCAGATCAAAGTATTTTAATTGTTTTACTTGATAGGTTTTCAACTTCAACCTTATACACTTTGAACTTTTCAAATGCTTCAAACTTATGTTCCATTGGGTATAAGTAACCATACCTTGAATCAGAGAACTTCGATACCAATTGAAGGATCTCTTACCGAAGAGTTTCATGAGCGCGTTTGGATCACTCCGATCTCACAGTGACTGAAATACAACAATATACATTCAAACGTACAATTATGCAAACAAACATTAATTATCGGCATACTATGAACAAAAATAAACGAGGGAGAGAGTTGCCATACCAGTTGAAGACAATCTTCAATCTTCGAAACTCAACGCAACGGAAACCTCCACGAGATCTATCAACACCCAACAGAAGCGGCTGCAGTAGCACGCATAACTGTACGAACACGAACACAACGAGGATGACACCACCAGAAAAGAGCCCCGGGTATTCTCGGAGTGAGAACCCAAAGCGTGGTCTTTGGTGAATTTGGTAGAGGAAGGAGGAAGACCAGATCATGTAGGCGATAAGCAAGTGGGAGAGGAAAAGGCGCTATCGCATAGCAAAATGCTTATCGTTTAAAAGAAACTATACGATCGTGTAGGTTTTACTGAACGATCATTTAGGAAATGGTATACGATCGTTTAGCAAACTCGGCACACACTACGATCGTTTAGGAAAGCTATGCGATCGTGTAGGAACTAGTGTGCGATCGTTTAGGTGCGAGGTGGACGATTGTTTAGGCGGAGAATGACTATCGGATAGGCTCTCGAAATGCTTAAGCGATCGATTACTTTTCACCAGCGTGATCTCTTTTTCTTTTTGGACAGACGATTAAACGATTCAAGATGAAACAATTTCATTTTTATTTCATCGGTTATAATAATCGACACATTTCCACTAACCCACGTCCGAACGATGACCCTTCACAGATGCTCGTAAGTACAGCTGGGTTAAATTACCGTTTTGTCCCTGTAGTTACATCTCACTCCTTAAGTACCACTGATTCCTCTAATGAACAATACAACATAATCCAAATATGTGCAAACTCATCTGAGGCAAGAGAAGATGTGTCATGCCACATCATTCAAGCCTCGAAATCAGCCCTTAAGGGAGCTATCTATCTACTTATTCCTGCCTCGGGGAAGGAGTGAATTTCATCTTGTGTAACTGAGTTTCCGACTCCCAAATCAGACGAATTCCCAAAATGGTAGGTTTGAATCGGCGACCTGGCCACTCACACCCATACAAATCAAAGGACCGCCCTCAATGGCAGGAGTTCCCAACTCATTCAGGATTGAGGTCATGTTACCTATGATCATCCTAGTGAAGTGAAGTCTCTGTCATGAACGGTGTTATATAACGAGACGTTAACACTCTGTGGTTAGGTCTTATACAAACTCTTTGTATAAGACGCCCCACTTGTATGTCCCCAACACGAATGATCAGGATCAGACCATCTGTGACAAGTCACAATACTTGTGACCATTCCACAAAGCGGGCCGCATCCTAACGTTACCAGGATAAGATTTCCCTCCTATATCCATATACTACAGACCATTTTGGTTATCACTCAATACATGATCCACTTGTATGTCACCACATACATGCTTGAGTCACATACAAATAACCAGGGATTTTATGTTTATTGGTTTGTGGTAAAGAAAATAAAACAAGCAACTGAGCAAAAATACAAGATGTGAAGTAAATATCATATATTATACAACACAAGCATTCATACAAACTGTTTACAAACTACAGGACACGAGACTTTAGAACATCAATCCTAATAGTATTTGTACCCTTTTCTAGCCTTTACATTCGTTGGACCACAAATATCCGAATGTATGAACTCTAAGGGTTCTCTAACTTTATAATCTTTTCCACTAAAAGGAATTTTAATCATTTTTCCTTCGAGACAAGATTCATATAAAGGTAATGAATCATCTTCTAACTTGCTTAGATGTCCATTCTTTACCAATTTCCTGATCTTATCGAGATTTATGTGGCCTAATCTCAAATGCCAAAAATATATATCATTGTTACATGGAGAAATTCTTCTCCTTTTTATTTGAGTATTAGCAGTTTTAAATATCTTATGATTTAAAAGTGCTTTTGATTCAGTTGATCTTAACACATATAAGTTGTCTTCTAGTTTAGTTGAACAAATAATCACACCATTTTTCATAATGAACGCTTCATTTGAATTAAAAGAAACAAAGCATGATTGTTCTATTAAACAGAAAATAGAAACAAAGTTCCTCCTCATTTTGAGAAAAATATATAGGTTTTCTAAAAACAGAAATCTACTTCCAAAAAACAACTTAGTAGCTCCCAATACATGAGCTGAAATGGTGTCTCCCGTTCCAAACTTGAGCATCATTTCATCCTATTCAAGTTATTAGAAGGAACTAACTCCCTGAAAAGAAGAACAAACAAGATTAGTGGCTCTTGAATCAAGTATCCAGACATTATGGTCATTTCCACTAAACAAGTTTTCAGAACAAGTAAATCATACTTACCTTCTTTCTCTTTCTTCTTCATAGCAAGGTACTTGGGGAAATTGCATTTCCATTGACCATCCACATTACAGTGGAAGTATTAATCCTTGTCAGCCTTAGTTTTGCCCTTGCCTTTTCCCAGCAGCGAGAGCCTTCCTCTTCCCTTCTTTATTCTTTGGATCTTTTTAGAACCAGAGGTCAAAGGAACAAACTTAGTTCCAGAGGATGAACCCTTATGGAACTTTTTGGAATGGGCAACATATGCCTCTCCTTCTACTGGTCCCTTACCTTTCATAAGGGACTCAAAATTTTGGAACTCATTTAAAAGGGTAGTCAAATTGGACTGTATTTTATTCATAACCGCATTCTTGCGAAATTGAAGAAATTCTTCAGAAGAGATTCTAAAATAAAGGACACCTAACTTTGCTCGTCGATGACCAACATCGTTTGTTTCAACGACATTAAACTAGATCATCAGGTCGAGAACATGTACTCTCACTTATTCCCTTTCTTTCATGCACACATTGTAAATGTACTTGAGGGCCTTATGCCAGATCTAAATGGACGGTTATCCAAACATCTCCTGGAGGGACTCCATGATCTAACATGAAGACATACATGAAGACATCATGGCCTCATGCCTTCGTCCAATGGTCATAAGTATCCTCCAATGCTTGGGATGCATTTCGAGTAGGGATTGGAGGACATTCCTCTATCAAGGTAAAATGCAAATCATCAAGAACCAGAATCGTATTCAGGTTAGATTTCCATGTCGCATAGTTTTCACTGGTTAATTTCTCTTTTTTAAGCAAATATATGATTGTGGAAGACAAGCTAAAATATACAATAATCAATTGACCGTATTAGTTATATTTGTCATAACCCATTACTTAATAATCCAATCAATTTAGCAAAAACATATGTAATCATAGAATCCTAATTAAAATATTGATTTTTGTTTTTGCAATGATACTTCAGAGGTTTAGAGTAACACCATTGAAGAGTGATCAGCTACTCCTCCCTTGTATTCAAATAATCTCAGCTAATCACTAACACCAAAATAACTCTTATTCCTATAGCTTTTAGCTACCATTATTTCGGTCAAGGATTCATTAACTAACTTAATTCATCCAGTAAGTGCGACCCTCCCATTTTTAGATTTCAGAGGTACGCTTCAATAGGCTATCAAAGGGAAAAAAACATCCGTTGAAGATTAACCTAAGAAACCTTATCCATTGCTAGAGTTTGCGTTATTCAACCCACATGATCAGACCCTCCAAAGGGATGGTCGCTCCAGGATGACACGTAGGCAGACCATAGGAATCTCATGGTGTAACCTAATGGAGGAGACTGTAGGATACATTGACACACGTCCCTTTCCCACTTACTATGAACATTTTCCTCATTCACCTTGTTATTGACCCATGCAAATACTTTCTGAAAGGATGTTATACCTGGGGCAACACAAAGTCAGGCATGAATTTCATGGTGTGAACTCTTAGGGACGTGAGAGTTGAATTTTGATATATCACATATACCAACATCCTCCCACTAAAGTATTTTAATATTTTTAGGATTTTATTATACTTTGTTAAAACTTGGCTAATGAACTTATCTAAGTCCTTTTAAATTTGCTCAATATAACATTTATATTGAAAAATTTAACAAGATTTGATTTCATTTATTAAACTCTTTTAATTAAATCAATCACTTATTGCATGCTTATAAAATATTTGCCCAATTCACCTTCTAGGCTGGTTCCCAGGTAGAGGTGTTCCGTTTCCATCAATTTAAATATCCCATCCTAGACAAAACCTTCCTTAGACAAAGATCTTTTATGGGTAATTATTTTATAAATTTAATCTTTTAATTAAATTTATTTTAATCCTATTAAAACAAATTAAAAAGATTAACCTATTCCTAACCCCATTAGAAAAAACATAGGTCTGGCTTAATTAATTTTAAACTATTTAAAATTAATTTGAACCTATGTTTGTATGCAACTCTTGATTATAGATTTTAAACTCTTGATTATAGATTTTAAACTATCTCATTAAAACTATCACACTTATATTTTAACGCTTTATTAAACCTTTAAATTTTCATCTAAAGACATCGATTAAATACAATAATTATATTTATCTAAGTAATGTCATGCTCAATGCAAATTCCATTTTCATTTGATAAATATAATACTTATATAAGTCATACATAAAAAACAAGCATTCACGTACATCATTTTACTACTTATTATAAAAATTTTAATATATAGTATGATGCATGGACATGCTTAGGTTAATCATACATCACTAACATAACACTTATATCGTGATACATCATACATCTATAAAATATAATCCTTTATATTTATTTATGATGCATGTACATGTTTATCCAAAGGTGGGTATTTTTTAATCTATATGACATACAATATGTAATATAAATTTAAAAATTAATTTAAACATCCATCCAAATGCATAATTAAATTAATTTAACAACAAAAATTAGACTGATTTTGGCACCCTAATGTAAAATTAATTGATTAAATTAATATAACTATTATATTAATTTAGTTAATTAATATTAATTAAATAATACAAAGGGAATCAGGTCATAGCAGCAATTGAACCGTCCTTGCGCGCGCCGCCGGCACTCCATCGAAACTTGGAACATTGCAATGCTGAAGGCAGCATTGCAATGCTACGACTACTTTGTGTTGCATCTGCCTTGTAGCATTGCAATGTTGTTATAGCAACGTAGTGACATTCAGCAGCAAAAGGTTATTGTTCACATCGTTTTTGGCTTTGAACTTGCCCCGAATACTTCCATTTCTTTCCAATCTCTTCACCATTTCTCTTTCGACTGACATGGATTTACAGACTTGAAGCAATAATTAAATTGCCCAAAAAATACAATGGACCCTTACAATTTAATCAAATTAAAAGTAATCTACATCCCAAAATCGAAAACATCCAATCTTGCAAACCGACATTCAAACATTCCAAATGCAGAATATTAAACCCACCTCTAAACTGATTTTGTTTCTTCAAAAAATACGAAGAACGTAGATGCAAGAAATTAGCTCTCATGCCAATTGAAGGGATCAAATCCAGCAGCGGAAGTATTGTGAACACCTTGCATCCCGAATTCAAATTTTACATAAACAAATTAAGTATACTAAAACAGAATATAAACATGTAATATAGCATGCTTTAGGAAAAAAGATTAGAATTATTCTTACCTTTGTAGATTCCCAAACTTGATGAACAATCCTCTTTATAATAAGAATTATAGATGTTAATTCGATAAATGTTATTGTTTGTGTTGTTTGTTTACTTTTGTCTTAATAACCCTAAACCCAATAAACTAACATTCAAAGCTACCTTGTGAGTCTTGAATTGTATGTGAAGACATACATGGATCAATATTCAAAATACAGCCTGAAGGAACTATAGTATAGGGATAAGGCTGGGTCCCTCATCCTGGTAACACTATGGACATGACCCACTTTGTATGATACAAACACAATGATCCAATGCATTCGTGTAATTGACATGCGAGTGGAGGTATTCTATGCAATGAGTTTACATAAGATTGGGCCGCAAAATAGTAACCACTAGATGTAACACCGTTAACTAGTTAGATTCCTATTTCAATAGAATGACCTAGGAAACTTAGTTTTAATCCCGAGTATATTATGAACTCCTATTCACGAGGGATTGTCTTTTGATTTGTATGGGTGAGGATGGCCAGTTCCCCGATCCTATATGCCTACCATTTTAGGGACAAGACCGAATGGGGTGCTAGGAACATAATAATGCAAGATGGAATTCACTCCTTCCCATCTTAAGGTAAGTAAATGAGTGTTCGTGAAGCTTGAGAATCTACAAAAGTAAGAATGGTTCTAATCATTTTCCTAAAGCATGCTCTATTACATGTTTATATTCTATTTTAGTATACTGAATTTTTTAATGTAAAATTCAGATTGCGAAATGCAAGGCGTTCACAAAGTTTCTGTTGCAAGATTCAATTCCTTCAGATTTTTCCATTTTCGTGAGGTGGATTGGGCCTTGGAGTTGGGGCTTATCATCTGCCAATTATTATTAACTTTTGGCCTTTTATATTATACTAACATTTAATATATTATATTTATTTTTTTTATTATATTATATATTTAATTAATATATATTTAAAAAATGGGTTGGTAGCGGTCGGGTTCAGAGCAACTGACGATCGGTGCTGGACGATCTTTTTCAGTGTTTTGAAAAAATCGACCCTGACCTATCTAGCTGAAAATTCGACTTTTAATGTTCGGTTCGGCCAATTTCGATCATTCGGATAAGTTTCTTGAGTGTCCATGCTCACTCCTATTCTTAATATATATTAATAAAACAATAACTTAATCATATATCCATTTCTCGGGCTCTAATTGACCAAGACCAAATCAAGAATTGCCTAAAAGATTAGAGACCATGTAGCATATATATTTAGCTTGTATCTAACTTCTTTTAAATTCCAAGCACTTTACTTGGAGTTAATAACTCTCTAAACTACTTTTCTCTATGGTTAGGATGGAAAAGATAGATATGAAAAGAAGCAGCAGCATAGTGAAAATAGTGGGGTCGGCAGTGTCCATATCAGGTGCTTTGGTAGTGGTTTTGTACAAAGGCCCAATTGTCATATCAAACCCATATTCTCATGGCCCAAAAGAATTGGGCCTTTATCAAAATCCCCCTTTGGGCTCTTCACATCCACAGCCCAATTGGATAATGGGTGGCCTTTGTTTTGTTTTTCAATACCTTTCCAACTCCTTTTGGTACATTCTTCAGGTAATTCTCTTTTCCAAAATAACACCTCCCTAATTATTCCTAAACTATAAAATATTCTTGAAAAAAAACAAAAAAAATGGTTTTTCTTTTATAGGTTTGTTTATATCTAGTTCCCTTTGTTTTTATTGTTCACTTTTTTAAAACATTTTTTCAACGTTTTAAGTATATAAACATAAACTTAATGAATAATCAAAATAACTACTAAAAGCCAAAAAAAAAAAAAAAAAAAAAAAAATTAAAATTGCAATGTTTGGAAACTATTTAGGTCCAATTTAGTAATAATTTTGTTTTTGGTTTTTGGTTTTTGAAAATTGAACATATTTCTTCTATATTTCTTACTATGTTTTACATATTTCTTAAGTACAAAAGTTGAATTCTAAGCCAAATTTTAAAATAAAAAAATAATTTTCTAAAACTTCTTTTTCTTAGTTTTCAAATTTTGAAATGGTTTTTTAAACCAATGACAAACAGTAGATAATAAATGAAGAAATTTAGAAATGGAAGTAGTATCTATGGGCTTAATTTTTAAAAACAAAAATAAAAAAAACCAAATGGTACCAAATGGAATCATAATTTTTTGTTTTTTAAAATTAAGCTATAAACAACACTTACATCTATTGATTTCTATGTTTTGTTGTCTAGATTTTAGGAGAAAAATCACAACAAAAATTTGAAAACTAAGGCCTTATTTGATAACATTTTGTCTTTTATATTTGGTTTTAAAAAATTAAACTTACCAACACCACTTTCATCTATTAGTTTTTATGTTTTGTTGTTTATATTTTAGAAATGTTTTCAAAATCAAAGTCAAATTTTGAACACTAAAAATTAGTTTCAAAAAGCTTCTGCTTCTAAAAATTTGTTCATAGTTCATATTTTTACATAACAAATATTAAAACGGGTAAGAAATTGTGTGAAAACAAGTACAATTTTCAAAAACTAAAAATTAAAAAATCAAATAGTTATCAAAGAACAACCTAAGAAAATAGTTTTCAAAAACTTGTTTTTATTTTCAATTTGAAAATTGGTTATTCAAAAGTTCATGTAAATATTTGCAATTGTGAGTAAAATAAACACAATTTGTAAAAACTAAAAACCAAAAATCAAAACCCTGTTTGGTAACCACTTTGTTTTTTGTTTTCATTTTTTAAAATTAAGCATATGGACACTACTTTCTCCTCCAAATTTCTTCCTTTGTTATCTACTTTTTACCAATTATTTGAAAAACAAAGTCAAAATTTTGAGAACTGAAAAAAATAGCTTTTAAAAAATTGTTTTTGTTTTTGGAATTTGGCTAAGAATTGAATCATTGTACTTAAGGATGATATAAATCGTGATAAAAAAAATGTTGGTGATATAGGCTTAATTTTCAAAAACAAAAACAAAATACAAAATGGTCACCAAATGGGTCCCAAACAATTATCAAACAACAATAACAATTTGGTTTTTATAAATTAAGTTTATAAATACTATTTCTACTCATGAGATATTATTATTTAAAAAAGTTTAGACTTGGTCTAAGATTAAAAAATTAAAAAATAAATAAATAAATAAATAAAAGAGTAATATTTGCACCAAAATGAGAGTCCATATTGTTCTAATAGTGATTTTAACAAAATGACAGACCCAAATCATAAAAATTTACCCAGATGAGGTAAGTGTGGTGGCAGTATACTACGTTATCCAGGCAGTTTTAACAGCGCCAATTTGTTTGATAGCAGAAACAGAAATCAGCGGTTGGAAGCTAACAAATCCAATCAGTTTTCTATTAATTTTGAACTCGGTAAGATTAAAATTAATGATTATATTTATTAATATATGGTTAATTTTGTAATTAATTAATAAATAAATAAACCAATTTTTGTTTTTATATATGTAGGGTTTGATGGGGCAGTCTTTTGTGGCTGCCATCCACACATGGGGACTAAACTTGAAGGGCCCTGTTTATGTGTCTAGTTTTAGGCCATTGTCCATTGCTATTGCTGCTGCTATGGGTGCCATTCTCCTGGGTGATGATCTTCATCTTGGAAGGTCAACTATTCTTGATAGTATCTAAACTTTAAAATATATGGTTCGACGTAATTTAATTATCAAAAATACTAACCTAATAATGACATATGACATACCTGATTGATAAATAAGTGTTGGTTGATTTAAATAAGATGGACTAGATTAAATTGTAGAAATTAAAAGATTTGATTGATATAGGGTGTTAAAAATAATATATTGTACTGTGTGGTTTTATTTTAATAATATATTGTACTGTGTGGTTTTATTTTGTCTAACTCTCTCTCTATATATATATTCCTTCTCGTATTAATCTAATTTATGTTGGGTTAAATCAACCAACATTTGTTTAGTAGGTACCTTTTTTGTCTTTAATTCATATAAGAGAGTTAATAGTAGAGAGAGACATGTAAAATTATAATTTAGACTTCATGATTGTAATTTATAAATTTTATGAGTTTTAACACCAAAATAGAATAAATACGCACATTGAGTCTCTCAATATTAGAGATCAAAACAAATTAGTATTGGTGATCCGAATATTTTGTAAACAAAGCTTCAATCACAATTTTTGAATTTTGAATGATGATCCTTCTATATAGTTTTGTGTATTGTTTTTTCTCTTTTTTGAATTCATTGACATATAGATTTGGAAACTTAAACATTTAACATATTCGTAAAGAGGTTGTGCCTCAATCCATTTAAGGTATACTGATCATGACCTATCTAAGTTGTGCTGCTAATAACATTAATAAAATGTTTGGTTTTTGTGACCATGTTTCTAAATGTTTGTGCAGCATAATTGGAGCAATCATAATATCAATTGGATTCTATGGCATATTGTGGGGAAAAGCAAAAGAAGAAGAATGGAAGGAATTAGAAGGTGTTTGTGGATTGGAATCTTCATCCAAAGCTCCATTGCTGCAATATTATAGAGTTGAAGATGCATAAACATTGATGTATTCATTTCAAATATCATTCAGAATTTAAATGTAAAGAATTTTTAGTCTATGGTGAAAACATATTGGGAAATTATTCACATGCCCAAATAAGTGAATGTATATTTATAAAATCAATTTAGTTTTGTTTATTATATTGTATTTTGTATTATTATTATTGTTTTGTTTATATATAAAACTTACTATTTTAAAATGTGAGACAGCTAAAAATGACTTGAAATTGACTCCGAACCTAATAGAGCCGACGTTGACCCTAGTGTCAAGTTATGGAGGGAAAAAAGATCCGTAGGCCATTTGTGTACAAGCCCATTTTGGACTTGGATCAACAATCATGTTTTAATATATACACACATATATAAATGGAAAATTATGACAAATACCTACAAAAAAAAATATCCCCCAACTAAAAATATCCGACTTGAGAGTGAAAATGATTAAAAAAATGTTTAAGGGAATAGAGTCAAGATATTTTTGTCAAATTTTATGCCACTGGTATATCTGATTATATATACAGTCAAACCATACTAACATAAACATTTTCTCTATTAAAGGAAGGAGATTTCATTTGGGTGTGAATAATATATGTTAAAGGTATTTGTTAATGCAGTATGATTGGCTTATTTATCACAGGCAAAACTTGAACAACATATTTCAGTAACATGTTTCACAACACACCATGACATTCTCAATGATATCTAACGTGATAGATAACAGATTCTGCAGAAGATTTTTTCCTTATTTGTCAGTAGGATTCTCCAAATTTCGTTGTCTGTTGTATTTTTCCTTGCAGAGTTTATTTATTCTTTCGAGAAAGATACTCTCAAAGATACCCATATATATATAGAATTTTGTACAATTTTAGGGTTGGTCATTTTTTAAGATTCTTTGAAGTCGATTATCTTGTACGTTTTCTCTCGAACCACAAGTGCATGTCAATCTTTCATCAGAGAAGATTGTGTTGTTGTAGATCTTGAGACTTACTCTAGATCTTATTGGTTTGTTCTTTATCATCTTATGAATGGATTCTTAAACTTAAGGGGAGCCTAAGTTCAACAAGTGGAGTAGTATTCGCTAGATGGTTGAAAGATCACGATTGAGAAGGAGTCTCACACTTTGGGAAAGCCTAAGTGATCATTCATTCATATTCTTATACTTAGAGGGAGCCTAAATATATTGTAGGTGAGGGGATTTCACACTTAAAGGAAGCCTAAGTTTCATTGAGAGAGAGTCTCACACATAGGGAGAGTCTAAGTGATCGTTCTCTAGATTGGGCTATTCGAATGTCACTGTAATTGTTGTTATTTACATATAAGTACATCATTGTAATTGCTTGACTTTATTTTAGTGAATATATCTTTCCATGGGTACACTATCCCCTAGTCATTGGTGGTATTGCACTGAATTGATTATCAAACTCTGTGTTCTGTTTTGGTCTTTTGTTTTATGCATTTATCTGTGGAAATGTTGTAACATCATGTGTAAAAAGTTTTGTCATGTGTTAGATAACTCTTATTTCAATTGATCAGAGAGGGTCACAATTACTTCTGGTATTTTGATTCGAATTTCTTCAAATGGAAGGAATCAAAGAAGATAGGTCTACCGCACATCCTTCAATTTTGGATGGAACAAACTACTCATATTGGAAGGCTAGAATGACGGTCTTATTAAAGTCAATTGATCACACGACTTGGAAAGCAGTGGTAACTAGATGGACTCCTCCTCATATTATTGTTCCTAATATTGGAAATGCTCCGAAACTTAAAGTCAAATGGACTAATGCTAAGGACAAAGCATGCCTAGGAAATTTTGGTGCCCTTAATACTATCTTTAATGGTGTGGACAGAAATATCTTTCGTCTGGTTAACACATGTATCTCTGCCAAGGAAGCTCAGGATATTTTGGTTGTTACTCATAAGGGAACATCGAGAGTCAAGATGTCTAGAATTCAGTTGTTGACTACCAATTTTGAAAGTTTGAAAATGCTTGAAGATGAAATATTGTTGAATTTAATGTCCGCTTACTTGACATTGCTAATGAATATTTTACCTTAGGTGAGAAGATCTCAGAAGAGAAACTGGTTAGAAAAGTTTTTGGATCTCTGCCTAAGAGATCTAATATGAATGTAACTACTATAGAAGAAGCTCAAGTTATTGCTAATTTGAAACTTGATGAACTCATGAGATCTCTATTTACTTTTGAGATGGATTTTGACAGGAAATGTGTCAAATGTTGGGTTTTATGACCAAAAACTCGTGGTTTGTAAACAATGGAACTTATTCTGAAAATTCAATAAAGATGTTATTGAATAGATGTATTGCTTATGAGAAATCCAATAAACCTAAAAGTCCCTTGACTATTAGATGAGTACTTGAACTTTATGTGGAGACATAAAGGTAGATCAGGTTCGAGTAAATAGTTAAAATGATCTATAGTATATGAATAAAGTTGTGTACCTTATTCTGGTAACACTATTGGATGCGACCTGCTCTGTAGTTGTTACAAGGAGTTGTAAAGTGCTACAAATGAAGTGATCCTAATTCGTTCATGTTAGGACATAAGAAGTTGGGGAGTCGTTGTGCAAAAGGGTTTGTACAAGATCGGACCACGAAATTAGTCACTCTTACTTTATAACGTTGTTTACTGTTTAAGACTGACTATTTCAAAGCAATGACCTAGGTAACTTGACCTTAATCCTGAGCTAACTATAAACTCCTATTTATTTGGAATTATCCTTAGATTTGCATAAGTGAGGGTTGGCTCAATAACATCGGCTCAATAAACCTCTCGTTTCAGGGATAAGACCGGATAAATAGCTAGAGACATAGGGTGTAAGATGAAATTCACTCCTACCCGCTTTAGGGATAGTAGAGAGGTTGTTCCCTTAAGTGCCGATTTTGGGTCTTGAACAAGAGACCCCGCCCTTTCATTGACTCGAGAGGGACTTGGTTTTGTTGATTGAATCACAAAACAATTGTTAATCAGGGGATCAATGGGCACTTAAGAAACAAGATGTAATTTCAGGGGTAAAACGGAGATTTGACCCAGCCGTTATTACGAACAACCTGTGAATGGTTGACTTACTAATCATGGTTATATCAAGTAAACATAATATATCTACAGTGAGGGGCGTTCAACTATGGGCTTTAGTGGAGTGACCCTTTAGTTAACGAATCGGGGTTAGATTGATCTAATGAGTTTAGCCAATTAATCTTGGATCGTTGGAGCCCATGATTTGTAGGTCCATGAGGTCCCTCTAGTAGCTCGAAAATGGATTAGCTCTAGAGTAGCGTGATAAGTTAATTTGAAACGTTCAAATTAGGATCAAACAGAATTATGAGAATATATATTTAAATATGATTTAAATATATGAAGATAAATTTGTGTAAAATTAATTTAATATTAGATATTAAATTAATTAGAATTATTTAAATTGTTTAAATAATTATTTATTAATTTTATTAGAAAATTAATTTATGAAATTAATTTGTAAAATTAATAAATTTTGATTTTAGAATTAAAATATGATTTTAAAATCAAAATAGATTTTGGAAATAGAAAATTACACAAAAAGAAAAAATGATTTTTCAACTTCATCTTAAAGTTGCTCACAAATAACCCATTATCTTCAACTTTGCATCCCATGCAGCAAATCTCTTTGCATGATAGTTTGCAATATATTGAAGAAATTGGAGTGGAGTTGAAGGATTGCAACCGATTGAATTTTTCTGAAAAATTCGGATAGAAGAATGTGTTCTTCATTTTGGGTTGTTGTAGTGAGCATTCTCCAAATTCCCTTAGATTCCAGCTTATTTTGAGTCCCACAACTCAATCTACAGTACCAAGAGAATAGTAAAGAAGATCTTGTGGTGGTCTGCACAAAAATTTGGAGGATTTAGCAGTTGGAAATCAAGATTTCAAAGGTTCTTCAAAGGTATGTTCTTGAAACCCATTAAATTCTTTTTAAGCATGTTTTCTTTTCTGCCAAAATTAATGAATTGGAGTGCTTATCGATCCTTGTCGCTTCCGCTGCGTGCTGGTACCAACCCAACAGTTGATATCAAAGCATCATATAAGCATTCAATTCATATTAATTTTGGTTTGGTAGGTGTTTTATATGAAAATATGAAACTACTGTACTGATATGGTTTTTTGAGTTTTGGCTTTTAATTTCGCTTTGATTTCTCATTTATATTTGTAATTGGCTCTTGTTTGATGAGCTTATATGTCTTACCAAGAGTCTGTAATTTATTTGGAATCATTAGGGTTGAAATTAAGCTGTAATTCGAAGAAACAAATGAAGAGGCCAAATTGCAGATTCCAAAAAATCAGTCTCTGTTCATATCGTTGTTGAGCTTCAGTAGCTAAACGAACGTTTAGCTTCATACGTTAGACGATGTGAAGAAAAAGCTAAACGATCATGTAGCTTGGGGCATTGATCGTTTAGGTATGGTGCGCTAGACGATCGTGTACCTGCGGGAGCTAGGCGATGCGTTATATTGCTATACGATGGCACTACACGATCGTGTAGCTTCGGGTGGGAGCTAAGCGATAGCACTACACGATTGTTTACCTTTGATCGGGAGCTAAGCGATGCATTGAGTCGCTATGCGATAGCACTAAGCGATCGTTTACCTCGTGACAGCTAAGCGATACGTGGAAATGTTAAGCGATAGCATTAATCAATCATTTACCTATGCACGGCAGCTAGGCGATGCGTCGAGAGCTATGCGTTAGCAAAGCGATCGCTTACCTTGTGCGCGCGCTAAACGATCAAGACGATGCACTAGACGATGGCACTAAGCAATCGTGTAGTAAATGTCTGTGCTAAACGATGGAGCTACACAATAGTGTTGGACACTAAGCGATTGTGTAGCGTCCTTCAGCACTAGACGATGACACTATGCGATAGAAAGAAAATACTATGCGATTATATAGCTTAGTTAGGCGATATGCATTGGTTGTTAAACGATCAAGCAAACACTAAACGATCAGGCAAAATGCATGACGATGGTCTTCAATGCTAAATGATCAGCCTTAGCAAGATAGTGAGCGAGAGCAAGAGCAGTCGGTTTGACCAGTTCTCTTAAGGTCTGATCTGGTTCAGCTTCAAATGGTTTGTGCTTGGTTCGATTCAGACTCTGCTGGTTCGGTTCAAGCGGTTTGGAGCGG
Source organism: Benincasa hispida (assembly GCF_027475165.1). Classification (NCBI taxonomy): domain Eukaryota; kingdom Viridiplantae; phylum Streptophyta; class Magnoliopsida; order Cucurbitales; family Cucurbitaceae; genus Benincasa; species Benincasa hispida. The sequence continues at coordinate 89,590,661 of NC_143488.1, read as the reverse complement.
TTCGAGCGGTGTTGAAGCTATTTTTGTAATAGTTAGGCTTTTGTTTGCTTGTTTTGCTAAAACTAAAACCATATCAAGCTATGTTTAATTATTTATGCACTGGATGTATGTTATAATTAAATAAATCTTGTATATGCATACATTATGCCATTTAGATTTAAAATCCCACCATAAAAAGCATGCAACATGCATTGAAAGTATGTTATAATTTGTTATAATATTAACCCTTTTACTTGTTTAAAATAATAAATTAATTATTTTTTATATTTTATTTGATAATTTTGGTAGGAGGGAAACCAAATTTGAGAGGGAAATGAAAATGGGGGAGAGAGGGAAACAAAAAGTAAAGATTAAAAAATATTATTTTTTATATTTTGCTTGAGACGAAAAATATGTCAAGAAAGTGCTTCTTATACTTGACACGAAAAATGTGTCAAGCAAGATCTTATATTACTTAACACGAAAAACGTGTCAAGTAATAGTTTGTGTGAAAATATCCAAAAAATTCCATTAATCTCCACTTTTTTAACCCTTTTACTTGACATTTTCTTTTCTAAAAGGTCATTACTTGACGTTTTTTCCATGAAACATCAAGTAATTAAAAACTACAAGTGTCGAGTAATGTAAATTTTGTAGTAGTGATCACATGCTCAAGAGCCAAAAAGCTACAGTTAGCATTGAATTCTCACATTCAAGTGGAGGTGGACTCAATTGAGAGGATTCAAGTAGAAACATACGATAAAAAACTTTATAATTGGTTTCAATTGATGCTACAAGATGAAACCGATTGAACTTTGTTTATTTATTTTAATTTGAAAACATACATTAACTTTTTGGATATTTTCATTATTGGACCCATATATGTTTTGTTTGGGTTTTTAGTTCTTTTTGAGTTGAGGGTAGAATGGACTTTTTAAGTCCTTTAATTAAGTAGGATGAGTTTAAAGGAGATGAAAAAAGGACAAAATGTCAGTTTTGGATGTCTGAGTTATAGGGTTTTTCTTTCAATGAAAATTCTCTGGTAGATGGCAGAGGTTCATCGTCACTTTTGCAATTCTTGAAAAAAGGTTACAAGCCAAGAACATTCAAGTAAATCTGATCATCTTGCTTGTGGAGTGTTGAAACTTGGAGTAAGGAACTAGTTTTTCTTATCTCTTGGTCTTCGATCAAAGCTAATCCAAATCTGATCTTTTCCTTTGGGATTGTTGTCAAATTGATTGGAAATTTTAGAATTTAATATTAGAGATTCAATATTTGGGTTATTAATTTTCAAATTCTAGAATTTTCATATCATTCGGTACTAGGGCCTAGGCTCTAGATTAGATATATATTTCATTGAATTACTTTTTGTGTTGAGTCCATTTTAATTGAATTTTCATATCATTGGTATTAGGGCCTAGGCTCTAGATTAGATATATATTTTATTCAATTACTTTTTGTGTTGAGTCCATTTTAATTAGGGTTCAATCTGCAGACTTGCAAATTAGGAAAAAAATTGAGAAACCCAAGGTACTGAAATCTGGGGTTGTTAAAAAAAAAACCAAAAGAAATCGAAATTGGAAGAAAATTGAGTGGACGGTGGGTGTGGCAGAGTTTGCTGGAGAATTGGAATTGGAAAAGCCAAAAAAAAAAAAAAAAAAAAAAACCAAAGAAAACCAAAGAAGACGGTTGGGAAAAAAGGAAAAAGATGCAGAACGTGAGGTTGATGAGGGAAAAATGGAAGCAGGCATGTCAAGCAACTAGGTTAAGCACGTACATCAATTAAGCAGCTCAATTTTCATGAATTTTAAGCTGCTCAAATTCATAATGGAAGATTAGTTGTTTTAGAAGTGCATTTTTTTTCTAAGATCAAATTGAAGTTTTAATAAAATTAGTGTCTTTAGTTTTTTATTCCTAATTCTTTGTTTCCTTTTTATCACTGATTTATCTAATAGTTTGTCATCTTTATTCATCTTGCATAATTCTTTGAATTTGAATATTAGATTCTTAATTTTTGATATCATATTCTTGTTGTTTTGTGTCCTAGTTTGTTGGATCCTGAACATTAGGTTCTTGATTTCTAGTTTCGTTTTTGTTGAATTCAATTGGTTCTTTACTTGAGTTTAACACTTTACAACTATTCTTACTTGGTCTATTTTTGGATTGCTCTTCTCATCTTGATTGTAAATTTTGGCTCATTGTCCTTTTCAGAGAATTCCTTTTTGTGGGAGAGCACCTACATTAAAGAGCGTAAATACGAGTCACCTATCGAGTGAAACACGTGAGGGAGTGATTGATGAGGTCCACTTTTTTTTCAATTATTTTTTATTTTGCTGAAATGTCAGGCAATGGAGTTGTTCCACAAGGGCAGTTACAAGGACTCATTGAGGAAATCATGCAAAATTTGGAGACTTTAATTAATGCAAGATTGGATAGAATAGAACAAAAGTTTTAAGCTATGGAAAATACCCAAGTAAGGAGACGAGTTGTGGAGGTTCCTAAGGATGAAGAAGACTCAGAGCAAAATGAATCTAACTTTGACCCTACTATAAATGGACCCACGAGAGAGGAGCGGCATGGGCCGAGAGGAAGGGGAGGTTTTCACAATAGAAAGCCACAAAGTAGAAGAGAAAGCCTCTATGGAGATCGAGCTTTTGGAAACATTAAAGTTAAATTTCCAAAATTTTATGATACATCTGATCCTGAAGACTTTTTCTAATGGGAACTTGAGGCATAACATATTTTTTGTGGTAACGAACTCTTTGAAGAGAAAAAGGTAACTATCTCTATAACACATTTTAAGGGGTATGCACAAACATGGTGGGATAAGGTGTAACATCCCGATTTTTTTAGGAAAATTTAAGTTAATTATCTCAAATTGCTGAGTTTTAATTTCCTAATCTTTGGAATTTGGAAACAAATTGTTATAGTTGAAGAAGTTTTATTAGTTAATGTGGATTCTTTGAGTATGAGTTTTAAATTAATTGGAAGAGATAATTGAATTATTTGTATAAGAAATTTTGAGTTTATGTGAAATTTGAAAGGGAAAATAGGAAATTGTGATTTTAAGATTTTACCCTCTTTAATTTTGGAACTTTGATCCAAAATTTAAGTAAAGAATTAGAAAAATTTTAGGTAAAGAATTAGGAAAAGATAATTGGTTTATTTGGAAGTAATTAAATCGAGTACTTAAAAAGATTTGTAAATTTGGACTCAAGTTAATTTGGAAAGTTAGAATTTAATTTTGGATTTAGAATTTTTGGAAAGAAGTGATTTAAAGTTGGTGAATTTATTTTTAGGTTTATTTAATTAATTGGAGAAGAGATGAAAGATTTGAGTTTGATATGACATATTTATTAAGGAAAGGAAATATATATAAGGATTTTGGAATTTAAGAAAAGAAAATGAAAGAATATATATGGGTTTGGAAATTTAAGAAAATGAAAGGGAATAATATATATATAGATATACATATACATATATATTTTATTTATGTATTTATATGGTGGAGAATTAAAAAGAAAATAAATATGGAATTTTCAAACCCCCACTTTCTCACTTTCTCTCTGGTTTAGACGAACTTCGGCTACCACACTGCCGACGTCCACATCCTTTCCAGTCGTTGTCCTCTGTCGAACACCGTCGTGAGGTTCGTAGTTTTGGGATAAGATTTAAATGGTTTTCATGGTTTTATTGAGGATCTTGAATACCCAATAAATAACGTGTTTAATTATCATTTCAATCGTGATTTTGGAGGTTGAATTTGAAAGTTTGAAGGAGTTTAAAAGGTTGTTAGCGTGCTGTCAAGCAGAAGGTGATTTCGGCAAGAATTTTGGTAAGATTTGGGGCTTTGTGACTTGTTCAGTTTGAATGTAATTTATACGAATTAAGTTATTAAGTTTTGTTGCTGATTTTGGCGTGATTAAACACTTAGGTGTGAACCTAAAGGTTAAATTTTATTTTGGTTTATGTACTAGGATTTAATTCAAAGATTGTGGAGATTAGAAGGGGTTAGTTGCTCAAATATTTGGCTCGATTAAGGATTGAAGAATTTCACAAAGATTCAATTGCTTTTTGATTCAACCTAATATCAAAGTAAGTAATTTTACTACTGGAACTGCCCACGGGCCAGACACTAGATATATGCTAGCATGATAGATGAATATTATGACAGAATGATAATATGATAGATGGATAGTATAATATGACCGATATATGTTCTTGTATGAGAATCTGAAAGATTTATTTGTGCATGTAGAGATTTGTATGCTAGTAAGAAGTGATACTTGATTCACTGAGGGTGTATTTGATATGAGGATATAGAGGCATATATGCATGCTGTATAGCCATGATGTTGAGGTGTATATGTATGTTATAAAACTATATTGTAATAATTGTGATGTTGAGACTGTGATAGTGTCTTTATTGATTAGTTAGATACCCACTAGGTATTGTGTTTCCTTCGGGATTCACCAGATTGTGTTTCCTTCATGATTCACCAGATATTGTGTTTCCTTCGAGATTCACCAGATATTGTATTTCCTTTGAGATTCACCAGATTGTGTTTCCTTCGGGATTCACCAAATATTATGTTTCCTTCGGGATTCACCAGATATTGTGTTTCTTTCGGGATTCACCAAAGGTAGTAGGCATACATAACTATAGTAGAATAGAAACCAGTTTTGCATATATGTATGTGTCCCATGAGGACTAGAGCAATTTTTATGTTCCACCAGAGGTAGACATCTAGAGGACATAGATGCCTAGCCCGACCACAGTAGTGGGGTTATTTACTGAGTATTTTATACTCACCCTTTCTCATATTTATGTTTCAGATAAGGAAAATGACACACTGGCGAATGACAAGAGAAATCCTTGAATGAGCCACTGGGGACCAGTTTTATGCTTCCTATTTAGATTTCTTTCCATGTTTTTCAACTTTCAATTTGATGTTTGAAACTTACTATTAAGATTTATTTTCAGACCTATTTATTATCATTTATGATTTATGGGTACCCTATCGTCTGTTTTAAATATCTAAATTTAATGAAGGTCTTTTGAGTTCAACTTATTTATTTAGCATTTATTTCACTATAAAAGGATGTCGTTTTAAGTTCCATGCATGCATGTGTTTAGTAACGACCTAAATTGAGTCCTAGGGGGTTGGGTCGTTACATAAGGTGTGTTCTAAGAGGAGGAGGCATCAAGAGAGTCTCGTGGAAACATGGCTACAATTGAAAGAACTCATGAAGAGATGGTTTGTGCCAAAATATTACTTGAGAGAGTGTGCGCAAAGACTTTAGACTTTACACCAAGGGAGTAAGAGTGTAGAAGATTATTCCAAGGTGATGGAAATGTTGATGGAAAGACTAAAGTTAGATGATGGTGAATTGAGTTTTAGCCTTTGTGCTCTTTTTCAAGGTTAGTCGGAGTGCTTCTTAAATTTGCAAGCATTTGAGTTGCATGCCAAGAACATTCAAGTGAGATTGATCATCCTTCTTATGGAGTGTTCGAATCTTGAGCTAGGGAACTTGTTCTTGTTTCAAGATATTTGATCTTAAGGTAATTCGAGTCTAACCCAATCCTTAGGGTTGAAATCATATTGATTTGAGAGTTTTAATGATTGAGAATTTGGGGTTCTCATCCAAAAGGGTTTCTAGTTTATTCGCTAGGATTTTTACATCATTTTGATTTTGATATTTTTTGAGATTTTCAGTTTTAACTTAAAGGTTGGTTTTTATTTTGGTTGCTAAGATAATTGGTGTAAGAATTTGACAAATAGAAGAAAATGAGAGTATTGATATGAAAAAATTGAGGATATCTATATAATTTGTTCAAAAATTTGTTATCTTCTATCCCAAGAAAATTTCAAACAAATTGATCTTTATATACTAACTGTAGGAGCATTTTTTTAAACTTTTTTATTATAAAAAAACTAGAGTTGTTTTTACAACAAAGTATTAGCGGTTTCTGTATATATATTTAAGGATACTTTTAAACTTAAAAAAGTTTTTAAGGGTATTTTTGCTACTTTTGAAAGTTTAAATGTACATCTGAAACAAAATATTAATAATTTCTATATAACACTAATGGGTAAAGGTTTTTTTTTTTAACTCTTTTTAAAATTTTAACAATATTTTTATAACTTTTAAAAGTTCAGGAATATTTTTTATACAAAATACAAAGTTCAAAGGTCTCAATAGATATAAAAGAAAAGATGCTTTCTGCATCTAACATATTAATTAATATTCTTATAAAGTTTGAATATGTAAGGAATCTATTAAACAAAAATTGAAAGTTTAAAAGTATTAAACATTTGTAAAGTTAAGACCTATTTGATAACCATATGAATTTTATTATTATTTTTTTATTTTTGAAAATTAAGTCTATATACATTATTTCCGCCTCCAAATTTGTTCTTTATTTTTTATTTTTTAACAATGGTTAAAAAACCAAGCCAAATTTTGGAAATTAAGCAAAAGTAACTTTTTAAAACTTGTTTTGGTTTTAAATTTGACGAAGAATTCAATCATTCTACTAAAAAATATGCAAATTGTTATAAGAATTAGGCTTAATTTTAAAAACCAAAAAAAAAAAATAGTTACCATATGGGGCCTAAGTGATCTATTAGATTAAAAAAAATGAAAAACTTAATTCACATTTAGTAACCATTTGATTTTTTTTTTTTTTTTTTTGAAAATTAAGTCTATAGACACCGGTTAGTTTCTATTATTAACGTCTATATTGGAGGAATGTTTTCAAAATCAAAGCCGAAATTTGAAAACAAAAAAGTGTAGTTTTAAAAAAAATAGTTTTGTTTTTAGAAATTGGCTAATAATTCCAATGTTTACATTGAAAATTTGAAAATTATGAATAAGAAATTGAGAGAAAAATAAGTAACACTTTTTAAGGTCGACTAAAAGAACACAAATTTGAAAGTTTAATTAAATTTGTAATTAACAAATATAAAACCAGTGAATCCAGTCATGTACCATTTTAGAAAAATATTTTAAGTTAAATTATAAATTTATTTTTATATTTATTTTTATTAATTTTAGAAAAGCAAGAAAAAAATAATTATTAAGACATCAAAGTTACATCCACCTCAACCAGAAGACAGGTAAGTAGAAAAATTATCGCAGCAACATTGAGATCATTCATTCCATTAGCCTAACAATTGTTGAACTTACAAATCTTATCAAACTAAAAAAAAAGTATTAAAAAATCATATCATGTCATTTTCTCTCTTAGTGATATTTATATAAGTCCACATTATATTGTATCTTACAAGTCAATTTCTAAACCATAAATGTCCGTAAATTTTGTGCTTAACAAATGTGCTTATCACAATTGACTAAGGCACCGTTTGAAATTACATTTACAAAAGTAAAAATAGGAAAATCTGAACGTCGATTGGTAAATCTAATTATTTACTAATTTATTTAAAATCATTTCTCCAATTGCTATTATATTAAAATAAAATCACCCAAATTATACTAGCTTTTGAATTCATTTTTCCTAAAAAATTGTCTTCTTCTCTAACTAATTTTTATAAAATTACAAAAACATATTGTTTCATGTCTTTATTTTCATGCCTACTACAGTATCTAATTATTTTTACAATTTTTTTTAAAAAAATTATCAAATAGTTTAGATGGAAATAAATTATTATTTTCAATTTAAAGTATATAAAATTTTTAAATAATTATCTTCTGTAAATTTGTTATAAAATAATTGAAATAAAATATTTACTTTAAGTCATTATAGTTAAATCATAACAATTTAGTATTAATTTATCCAATACTATAATATTTCTTTTCAAGTTTAAGATTAAAATTTACGTAACACTATTTTTAGTTCAAATCACAATTGATTTTTCTTAAAATATTCAATCAGCGATTATTTTAAAAATTATAACCAATATCTAATTAAGCCTAAATCTTGCTCTCAATATTGTCAAACTAAAACTAAAAAATAATAATATAATAAAATACATTTCTCAAGTACTAAACGTATGAAATTGGCCGTGGAAATTTTGATCTTCGAAAGGCGTGTTTTTTTTGGAAAGAAAAAGGCATGTTAACATCCTATGAAAAGTAAAAGGTTCGTTAGAGAGCATTGAAATATGATAAATGAAAGAAGTAAAAAATAGATTTAAATTCTATTTTGGTTCTAAAATTTGTTTCAATTTTATCTCTATATTTTTATATTTGTTTTATCTTGGTCTTCTAAATTTTATTACGACTATTTTAGTCTCTAATTTAAATTGGTTAAAAACAATTAATTTGGTTCTTATTATACAATTTTTAATTGAACTTCTACCTGATCGTGACTTAAAATTAACCTCATATTAATATATTATATATATTCAAAGTTATGTCTTTAATTTGTAAAGAAAAAAAAGTAAAATAAAAAGAAGGACCAAATTATTATTATTTAATTGAGAGATTAAAAATAGTCATTTAAAATATTTAAAGATAATATAAAATGAATCTTAAAGTTCAATAAGGATCATGATATAAAATCAAGTATTAATATATCCGTTGATATTTTGATAAGTTTATCGGTGTATCCATAAATTAGAAAATTTGACATCGATAGAAATTAATGAATATCTTTGATATTTTTTTTATAAATACTCATATAACATAAAAATAAATATCATTTTTTATAAATACTCATATAACATAAAAATAAATGTCATTTATTAATCTCAATATGAAGAAATGCACTAATAATAACAAAGATGCATAACTTAATCTAGACAACACATTTTATTAAATAATTTTTATATAGAAATATTTATCGATATTGATATGGTCTAATTTATTATTTATAAAAATAAAATCTCGATATTAATATTAACTTCCATATTTTAATTATAATATAGAATTTCAGCCAAAAAAAAAAGGGTAAGAAAGTAAAATCGCTGAAAATTGATGAAAGGCAGCGTGATGGAGGAAGCAATAAGGAAAGTGCATGCATCCTTGAAAGTGGTGAAGGTGATAGATCCAAAATCCACAAGTTGAATATTATTTTTCTGATGGCTTTCAGAACGCACCTCCAAATTGACATAAACAAATAATATTCCAAATAAATTATTTTAAATATGATATTAAATTGTTACCAACGTGTCAACAGTATTCATTCATATTTCTGTATTTTTATGTATCAATATCGAAAAAAAGAAAAAGAGAATAATGTAGGTCAATAATGTGAATATACTATCAACAATAAACACTTAACTTATTTTAAGATCGTATTAAATATATTATTTATTTTGAATTTTTTTATAATTATTTAAAAATATTTATCGATATTTTATGGATATTTCTATTAAAATTTTTATAAAATTAAACATCGATTTTTCATTCAATATCAACATTTTAAACATCATTCAAGACTTAAGATTACAATTATAAGAAATGATACGAAAGAAAAAATGTAGTGAACGTGAATATTATTATTAGTTTACTTCAAAAATAAAAATGTGAATATTATTATGCAAAAATAAATAAATAAAGTACAATACAATATTTTTAAAGTTCTAAATTCATGTCCTCATAAGTATCACAGCATTTAAATAAATTTCTACTATTATTTTTAAAAAAAATGCATCTTTGTCTGTCTCACCTTAATTATATAAAAAAAATATATAAATATATTTAAAAAATGAAGTTAAAAAGTTTGTCACGTGACGTTAGTGGTAGTTAGCTGAAAAGAGACTAATTCTAATAGAATAAAATGCTCATTTTAAATCTTAAAAACCCCATTCCTTTATACCTTAGAGATAAGATTTGATCCTTTTCAAACATTATATTATGTATAAACAAAAGAGTTAAAACATTACTTACTTCAGAAACCCAAATGAGTTTCTTTATATTATATATGTAATGCCAATTATTTTTATTTTTTTAGGAAATGTGATGAGATAAGTTCTTTGATTTTTTTTTTTTTAAAAAAAACAAGTTGTGAATAATTTGAAGGAAAGAACAAAAATATATATTCCTAATTGTTTTCTTCTTCCAAGTTGATTTGAAAAAAATAATATATATCTCTGAAAAGTAATTCAAGGTAGCATGCCCACCACGTTTTAATATTTCAAAATCCCATATAATATTATTTTGCATTAGAAAAAGTTGGTCAACATTTGAAGCCTTTCTCTCCTGTATCACTTCATCTCTATATATATTGGCTTAGAGAGATTAGTTCTTTCATGTTTTCTTTTTAACAATTCAAGAGAAAGAGAGAGAAACAAAAAAAAAAATGTTGTCTCACTTACTGAAACCCATTAAAGCTGTTCTTAGAGGAGAGCTTCAAAAGTTCATCCATAAAGATTTTCATGAAGTTGTTCAAAGGATGACTGTCATTGATACTTTTCTGTTCTTGGTAATGATTTTTGTTTTTAGCTTTTAGTTTTTAAATTTTTTTTAGAAACCATTTTTTTTTTCTTATAAATAGTTTTCGAGACAAAATCTTTCTGTCAAATATTGTTCATACTCTACGTTGGTAGGTTTTTCTATTTTTATTTTCTTTGTGTGTTTTTTTTTAAAAAAATTGATTATGTTTTTGGAAAATTTTTAAATTAAGAAAATAAAGTGTTCTCAAAATTATTAAAATTTAGAAAGAATAGATCTATGCATAATAGTTTTACCTAAAAATAAAGTACATGCTTATAAAAAAAAAAAAAGTTAGAAACAAGAAACGGAAAACTAAGACCATGTTTAGTAATCATTTTGTTTTTATTTATTTATTTATTTATTTTTTGTAAATTAAGTCTATGGATACTACTTCTACCTCTAAATTTTTTTCTTTTGTTATCTATTTTTTACCAATGATTTAAAAAATCAAATCAAAATTTGATAACTAAAAAAAGTAGCTTTAAAAAAGTTGGAGTTTTGAGGACCTTTCTTAAAGAAAAAAGTGTGAACTTGTCTCTGTATAATAACATCAGTTCATTGGATTTCGGGCCGGATGGATCAGTGCATGATCCTAAGAACTCAACAATTATACTTAAGAAAGATATAAATCATTATAAGAAATGTGAATGAAATAGACTTAACTCTAAAAAAACAAAAACAAAAAACAAATGTGGATGAAATGGTTACCAAACAAGGTCTAAAATGTTCTTAGATCGTGCTAACGACATTGGAATTGCATTTTTGTTTAAATTTGCAGATTATACATTTTATTGATAAATTAGGAGTCTGGCATAAACTTCCAGTGATCTTGGGGCTACTTTATCTAGCAGTTCGTCGACATCTTCATCAAGAATATAACTTGTTCAATGTCGGGAGAACTCCAGTCGGAGTTCGGTTCAACCCGATGGATTTTCCATATCGAACCGCCGATGGCAAGTACAACGATCCCTTCAATGAAGGCGCTGGTGCCCAAGGAACTTTCTTTGGCAGAAACATCCATCCTGTTGATCAATCCAAAATGGTATTATATCATATATGTCACATGTTTTTGCTCGTTTAATCAATACTTTATTTTCTTAAAAAATTAAGTTGAAACTCAAAGATCCGTTTGATAACGTTTATGTAGTTGTTGAAGCCGGATCCTATGGTGGTTGCTACAAAGCTTCTAACAAGAAGAAAACTTATAGATACTGGAAAGCAATTCAACATGATTGCTGCTTCTTGGATTCAATTCATGATTCATGATTGGATTGATCATTTGGAGGATACCAAACAGGTCTAACCTTTATACTTTTCTTATTTATTTAATTTGAATCCAAAGTTCAATTAATAGAGTTTGAAGCATTAAAAAAATAAGAAACATTTGAGCACCAAAAAAAAAAAAAAAAGAATTAAAGTATACTTGAACTCTTAAATCTATTTTAATTTATTTTGCCTTTTTGACGTTCAAATGTTTTGGTTACATCACTTTATTGTACATATACAAATCTAGATAATTAGTCCCTTAGATTAATAACTTTATATATATGCATTTTCATAGAAACCTTGTTTATGCATGTCCTCTTTATAGTATCAAAGTTTGGCCTATTGATTTTGGAAACAAATTACTAAATTCAAGATATAAATTAATTTCAATTTAAAAAAAATATGACAGTTAAGAAAACATTTTTTTTTTCAAATTGAAGAAGTATTTTCTATATTAAAGGCTAAAAAAAACAAGAGGTCAAGAAGTCAAACTTATATTAGGTGAATTTTTCATTATATCTCTCGACTAGGTCACTGACCTATTAAATTCCGCAAATCACAAAAATGTCTGGTATATAAATTCAAGTTCACAAAATCCAACTTTAGTACAACACATAGCAACTGATCTTACAAAACCATATAAATACTACAAAACAAGTCAAGTCAACTTAAGTAGAGATATAACTGAACTAGCTATACACATTGTATTCTTAACTTAAAAATTGCGAAGCTCGAGTTCTCTCTTCTTATAATAGTGCCAAATCAAGATAACCAAAATTGAATTTCTCAATTCTAGATTTTTATAGAAAAATAACTTTCTTTGTATATTACAAATAAATTTATTTTATATTGAACCCAAACATTTTAGTTTTATAGTCTCTTGCTTAAGATCTAGCGATCCAAACATCTTCTTAAATACTTGAATATGACGTATTAAAAGCATAAGAATCTGGTCAACTTAAACGTAGCTGCTCAATCAATTAATACATATATCTTCTATTAAAAAGTTGGAAATTTGGATCTTCCTATCCTCCCAACTCTCAAATTGTACTGAAGATATGAAATATATATATATATATATAAAGGGAAATGAAATATGAAACAAAAGTATAATAAACTGATGATTTGAATAAATTAAATATAATTATTTCTGGTTGAAAGTACAGGTTGACTTGGTGGCTCCACGTGAAGTTGCAAGTGAGTGCCCATTGAAATCCTTCAAATTTTTCAAGACAAAACAAGTTTCCACCGGCTTTTTTGAAAACAAAACCGGATCTATTAACGTTCGAACACCTTGGTGGTAAGATTACTATTATTATTTTAACTCACAATGGATTAGATTATAAGTTTAGTTTTCAAACTTTGAGGTTTGTATTTATTTTATTTCTAAATTTTTAAAAATATTAATTAAGTCTTTAAACTATTACGTTATTATACCTGTAGTTAATAAGTCCTTGAACTTTTAGTTTTGTATTTAATAGATCACCAATGATTTAAGGTTTTTAAAAATTAATTTGTCTATTAGATCATGATTGTGTGTCTTGTAGATGCATGAAATAATTTTTTTAAAAAAATCTAAGGTTCATAAACTAAATTTAATTTATAATTTTAAAAGTTCAGAGGTTAAATAGACACAAGCTCAAAGTTTAGGTTTTATTTATATACATATTAATTTTCTGTTTTTAAAATTTATATGTTGCTTTTCTTCTAAATCTGATAGGATCATTTTCTCATTTTCATAAATTAATGTACTTTGTTTAGGGATGGAAGTGTTTTGTACGGAAGCAATGCAGAGAAGTTGGGGAAGGTGAGAACTTATAAAGATGGGAAGCTAAAGATTGCCGATGACGGTCTTCTTCTTCACGATAACGATGGCGTTGCCATCTCCGGCGATGTTCGAAATAGTTGGGCTGGTGTCTCTACTTTGCAGGCTCTCTTCATTAAGGAACATAATGCCATTTGTGATGCCTTGAAGGTTTGTATCGTTAATCTCTTATCGTCATATCGTTATTTGTCTTTTTTTTTTTTTCTTTTCTTTTTCTTTTAACTTTAATGAAAATACAAATTAGACGCAGTTGTGTTTCTTTGGTAGTAACTGTGTTTTTTTTCTTATTCTTTATTTATTTCTTTTATTAAAAAACGTAAGTTGTGTTTTGAAATATCTTTTGGTTTTTGATTTTTCAATTAAAAATTAACATAATCAATGTTTTCCGTAATAGATTAAATTTTCATAAAATATTCTCATTTTGGTCCATCTAACACTTATTTTATTTTAGTTTATATATTCATTATAAATCTTACAGTTAGTCCTTAATATTAATTTGAAGTTAATTTTAATCAAAATTAATTAAATAATAATAATTCATTTTCATACAACAAAAAGATATATGTCTTCAAAATTTATACGCTTCTAGCGATTAATTTAATTCTTAAAAAACTTATCCATAAATTAGTCTAAAAAGACCGAATTGAAGACCTTATGAAAGTAAGATAACTAAATTTAGAATATCTAAAAAGAACCTGAACTAAAGTTATAAATATAATTTTAATTTCTTTTCAAATCATTGTTATTCAAATTTTAATTACAAAAACTATAAAATATCGATACAAGCATAAGTAAGTGGATAAAATAACTACTTACCTTTGAAAAAAACCTAATTTTTATCTTTCTAAAATTAATGTGGTATTTTTCTAAAATAAACTTAGCTTAGTGTTTATTATATACTCTTCAATTTTGAAGTAGAGTTTGATGTTACCTTTTAAGAAAGATTCTTGAAAACAAGAAAAAGTGGTTAAGAAATATCTGTGTTTTTCAGAAAAATAGGAAAGAAAGAAACATTAAAAAAAATATAACAACAAATTATCCTTCTTGGTTTGTTTGTTTTATTTGATTCCTTTTTCAGAGTGAGAGAGATATTAAAATGTTAATAATATTTGATGCAGAAGGCAGATGAAGATCTAGAGGATGAAGATTTGTATAGATATGCAAGACTTGTGACTTCTGCTGTGATTGCTAAAGTTCATACTATTGATTGGACGGTTGAACTTCTCAAGACTGATACTTTACTTGCTGGAATGAGAGGCAATTGGTATTTTATCCTTTCTGTCCCTATTCTTTTAAAATATTTTTTTTTAAAAAAATCTATATCTTTTGGGTCTTCAAGGTTTTGGATTTATTTTTTATATGGTATTTAGATTTTAATATTTAGTCCTTAAATTTTGAATTTTGTTACAGTTGAGTCCCTTAATTTTAAAATGTTACAATTTTTACCTTTAAGATTTGAGTTTTTGATTTGATTTGATCATTTTAATTAGGTTTCAAGATTTACATGTTTAACCTCGATTGTTGACTAAATATTCATTTTGCGTCTTTAGTATCAATGTTTATTAATGAATTTAAAAGAATAGTTAAATGAAATATAATTAATTAAATATCATTATTTATCATCACTATTAAAATTTAACTCAAAACTTCACTTCATAATTATTTTAAATTAGTTAATTGATATTAACGTTAATGACTGTAATTGAATATTTACTTAAAAAAAAAGAAGTTAAAGTGTAAAATTTGAAATCAAATTGAAACAAAACTCATATTTTAAATGATAAACTATTTTAAAACTTATGAACTAAATTAAAATACCAAACTCAAAACTTAAGGGTTAAATATATAACATTCTAAAACTTAAGAACTAAATAAAAGTTAAACCCAAAATCTAAAAATCAAAGATATTTTTTCTTGAAAATTTTATCAATAATAATTTTCAATATATAGTATACTATTATGTTTAAGTCAATTTTATTCTTTTCAAATCTATTATCTGCTTATTGAGTAGTCAAGTTTCTAGTATTATGATAGTGTCAAACTTGAAACTTTTACCTATAAATCAAAACTTAGAGCATATATTATTCTTAAAAAAAAAAAACCATAGACATATATTTGAGGTGGCAATCTCCATTATGGATCCAAATGTTTAAAAATAGGGAAATAAAACTTTGATAGTTATAGTAGGTGTTTACAAATTTTTTGAATAAAAGAATAAACATCAAAGTCTAAGGATTAACAATTTAAGGGCCAAAATAATTTTTTCTTTGATTCTAAAAATCAAAATTTTTATGAATATATCTTTACTATCGAAAATTAATTAATATTTTTAAAAATCTATAAGTGAACAATTTTTTTATACATGGGAGATTTGAACCACTCATTTTATAAAAAGAAGTTGATGTCCTAATTACTCATGCATGTTTGATTATTAAGTGAATTAAAAGTTTATTTTCTTTTGGATTCAATTAACTTTGACCCACTGTACTAAGCCTAGTGGTTTATTTATTTATTTTTGAAAGAGTTTTCTTTAATTTTACAAGGTATGGATTGTTGGGAAAGAAATTCAAAGACACATTTGGACACGTTGGAGGAGCCATTTTGGGGGGTTTAGTGGGTTTGAAAAAACCAGATAATCATGGTGTCCCATATTCTTTGACAGAAGAATTTGCTAGTGTCTATCGTATGCACTCACTCCTACCTGATGATTTCTACCTTAGGGACGTCTCTGTCGATCCCAATCACAATAAGTCTCCACCATTGATTGAGAAGTACTTTTTCTCTCTTTCTTTCTCCTAATAGTTTTCTCATTTTTATTTTAACTATTGTGGTTATTTCAACCAATTTAATGGATTTCCCTTTTTTTTTTCCTTTGAATAGAGTGCCAATGGGTAATATGATAGGGCACAAAGGAGAAGAGGCCTCAAAGGAGATGGGCTTTACAGCCCTATTAGTTTCAATGGGCCACCAATCCAGTGGAGCCCTAGAGCTGTGGAACTATCCAGTATGGCTCAGGGATCTCATAGCCCATGACATGGACGGCAAGGATAGGCCAGATCATGTTGACCTTGCTGCTCTGGAAGGTGTTGACCGAATCACAGCCCTTCATTTCTCTTGTGATATAATCAATACCATTCGTTTACATCAACATGGAGCTGATTCTGTGATGGTAAATGATTTGTTTTTTCTTAACCATTTTGCAGTTTATAGGGATAGAGAGAGGAGAGTTGCTAGGTACAATGACTTCCGCAGGGGATTATTTCTCATTCCGATCTCCAAGTGGGAAGATCTAACGGACAACAAAGAGGCGATTGAAGTGCTTCGTGACGTGTACGGCGATGATGTGGAGGAGCTTGATATTCTGGTGGGGTTGATGGCAGAGAAGAAAATCAAAGGCTTTGCCATTAGTGAGACCGCTTTTGTCATTTTCTTGCTCATGGCTTCAAGGTAAACTAAACCAAACTTTAGTTTCCAAAATTACTTGGTTTTCTAATTTTTAAAAATTAAGTCTACAAATACTGTTTTTTTATGGTAATTATCTTTCAGCTTATTACCTACTTTTTAAGGGTGTTTTTTTAATTTTAATATTTTAATATTTTTAATTTGTTTTTTTTTAAAAAAATTTGATTATAAATTCAAATATTTCTTTAAAAAGATGGAAACTAATACCAAGAAATGATAAAAAATAAGTACAACTTTCAAATATGAAAGGATAATCAAACGGACTTAATTATATGCAGTTTTCTTTCACTAACAACAATTTTTGAACTACTAACAATGTTTTTGTCCAATTCTTTTTTTATTTTAAATTTGATTTTAGTTTGCGTATTTTTTTAAATAATTTTATTCCTTAATTACTTGTAAAATCCAAACACTTACTACGCACATACTAAAGACTACTCTATAACACAATGCGACAAAAATGATTTAGTAGGATAAGAACGGGATGTTCATAATGTAAAGGGACCAATGTGATTTTTTAGAAGAACGTGAATAAATTAAGTGTTTTGAAAGACAAGGGCCAAATATAAAATCTAAACAATTTTTTCTATATCTAGAATCAAACATATGAAAGCATACAGAATGTAAAAATCGAAATAAGTACAAAAATTTTCACATAGAATTAAAATTTAAACCATTTATTTGTATAAAAAAAAGTTTGATGGTCTAATATAACCCCTTTTGACAATTTTTTTTTCTTAAGAAAACATAATGGTTATGGTACGTTCATTGTGTACTTGGCTAACCAGAAAAAATAAAATCCTGATAATGTAGGAGGCTAGAGGCAGATAGGTTCTTCACAAGCCATTTCAATGAAGAAACATACACAAAGAAGGGATTGGAATGGGTAAACACAACAGAGAGTTTGAAAGATGTTATAGAAAGGCATCATCCAGAGATTTCAAACAAATGGATGAATTCATCAAGTGCTTTCTCTGTTTGGGATTCTCCTCCAAACAAGCCTAATCCTATTCCTATTTATCTTCGTCTTCCTCATTAATTCTTTTTTTTTTTCCTTTCCACCCTTATTCATGGTCGTGTATTGTTGTCTTATTTTCTTTTCTTTTCTTTTTCTTTCATATTTTAATGTGAAATTTGTATTTTGATTCTCATATTTTGAAAATAAAAAAGACCGTTGTTCTTATTTTTCATTATATATAACTTATATTTTTATGTAGGGACTTTGTTCTTATTTCTCATTATACATAACTTATTTTTACGTAGGAACTCGTGATATAACATACAACTTAACTAATCATAACTTGTTTGTGAATTAGGTATATGGTATAAGATAATTTATTCATGGAAATTAAGGATTCAAAATGATACAACTAATAATTTAATTAATTTAGAGTTGTTGATTCAACAACTACATTTTTAATATATTACAAATTGACTTTTTTTTCCCAAAACTTAACATTATATTTTAAATACATTTAAAAACAAAATTTAAATTTCGAACAAAGGGGGACAAATCATATATAGAGTTCAATAAGTTCGAATATTAGCATCAAAATGAAGATAGTCAAACTGTCCTAAATTTGACATATTTCGTACGTGAGATTCACCTTCTTATTATATAATATTTGAATCAATGAATATATATTATTTGTGTTTGTATACTCTTTCTCCTTTTGCCTTTTCAATCTCTTCTATTTGAACCCCCCTTATCTTCCAATCGAAGCTCTCTAAATTGATGTCCTTTGTACTCGAGGGCTGGATTTTATTGCAATAACCACCCATGCTCCAAACCCCATTCTCAACACGGGCAACTTACCACAGCTTTTGCAATCATTAATGTAATTAAAAGTTGCTCATAAGGGTGATAGTGGCGGCTTTGTTTTGTTCATGAAGCCGTCAGTGTGACTTTCGCTTTGTTAGGGGTTGTTAGATGATGGTTTTAGGATAAAGTGATGATCGAAGCATTGTAGAAACAGTAATTCAACAGTGAAATGAACTTTTACTTTCTGTTATTTCATTTTCTCACAACTAACTTGTAAAGCATCATATATATATATATAAAGGATCAAAACCAAAGAAAGATTTAAGAGAGAAAATTAGTGAGATGTGAGACTTATCTGTATATTGTTACATCACCAAGAAATCTTCAATTTCAGATCCTCTCGTGAATGTAGGTTTTGTTGCTGAACCATGTAAATCTTGTGTCTCCTTCTTCTTTCCTTATCTTGCATTCCTCATTTGCATGCTTAATCTCTTAATACTCTTCCTTCATCTCTCCTACAAAATTCATCAAACCGGAGAGAGCATCTAACAGGAATTCATTCTTTCAGCAAGGAAAAGATCAAACTGATTGAAAGAGATTGAGAGTACGATCGTCACCTTGTGTGTGTTGGAGAGCTAAAAACGTGGCGTAATTAGCCAAACACATTGCAACTCCAGGTGATCTCTCTTTTTTGGATCAAGACACTCACTTCTTGGGCCTCAATGGAGTTATCCCAAGCCCAACAAATTGGTATCAAAGCCTGCAAGAATAAATCAAGATCTTCAAGAACTTTAAAGAGAGTAAATATTGGAGCTTAGTAGTTAAGAAGCAAGATAGTGACAGCCGCAAGATATGACATAGAAAAGTTTGATGGGAAAGGAAATTTCAGCCTTTAGAAGGCCAAAATCAAGGTTGTTTTAGGACAATAGAAAGCTCATAAGGCTTTAGAAGACCTTTCAAAATTGTCTACTACAGTGATAGCAGATGATAGTGTTGGGTTTTATGTCATCTAAGACTAGGTCATATCAATCTCAATAGGATTGGGAGATTGGTTAGTGGACTTCTAAACCAGTTAAAAATAGCTCTTTACTGCCATGTGAATCTTGTCTTGAGGGCAAGATGACCAAAAGATCTTTTACTGGAAAATGTATTAGGGCCAAAGAACCCTTAAAGTTAATACATTCAGACCTTTGTGTTCCGATGAATGTTATAACAAAAGGAGGGTATGAATATTTCATCAACTTCATCGATTATTATTCAAGGTATGGCTACATTTACCTAATGCATCACAAGTCCGATACACTTGAAAAGTTCAAGGAATATAAGGTAAAGGTTGAGAACCAATTAGGTAAAAAGATTAAAACACTTCGATCAGATTGAGATGGTGAGTACATGGACTTAAAATTCTAGGACTATTTGATAAAACATAGAATTCAGTCACAACTCGCAGCACCTGGAACACCTCAATAAAATGGTATTGCAGAAAGGAGAAATAGAGCCCTGTTGGTCATGATTCGCTCTATGATGAGTATGCTCAGTTGTCAAGTTCTTTTTGGGGTCACGCAGTAGAGATTACGGTGTATATATTGAACTAGTTCCCTCAAAGGTGTTTCAGAAATACCTTACGAGTTATGGAGAGGACGTAAAGGTAGTTTATGTCACTTCAGGATTTGGATGCCCAACTAATGTATTGATGCAAAATCCAAAGAAGTTGGAACGTCGTTCAAAGGTACGTCTATTTGTAGGCTATCCTAAAGAGACAAAAGGTGGTTTCTTTTATGATCATCGGGAAGATAAAGTATTTGTATCGACAAATGCAACATTCCTGAGGAAGACCACATAAATCATCAACCTCAGAGTAAGCTAGTATTAAGTGAGATAACCAGAGAAACTACAGATAGATCAACAAGAATTGTTGATCGAGCAGGTCCTTCAACAAAAGTTGTTGATGGAATTGGTACTTCACATCCTTCTCAAGAGTTGAGAATGCTTCGACATAGTGGGAGGGTTGTGCAACAGCCTGACCGGTACATGAGTTCAACAGGTCAAGGCTGCCGGTAGTGCCATGGATGGGCGATGAAGTAAACTCTCTCGAGCTCTAACTCTGATGAAGGCTACGGTCGTCACCCGGAATGGTTAAGGGGATGAAGAACTCTTAAGTTATCTTCTCATGCTTTGGTCTAGATCACAGGGGTCTGCCCTCTGGCAGAAAACCCTAGATAATTTGAAGTTCTGCTTAACGGCTTTTATTTATAGAGCTTGATCATCGACAACATTTATGGACCTGCTTTGAATCTGACATTCGCGGTGTGAGGGTCCTTTTCTGAATCTTTGCTGCTAACGACGTGGTAGGTGAAATGTCAACATCATCTTTTGATACTCCCGAGGTATGCGTTCATGCTTGCATTCCATCAATCTTGCGTTCATCCCTCTATTATTGTTATTATTCTGTAGCCATAATCTTCTTGCGCTAACCGCATTCGCTTGACGGTCACAACTTCTATGCGATGGACGCATGCGGTTAATGGCCGCAACATCCATGCATCGAACATATGCGCTCGCCTCTATGATGGAGAGATTCCCCGCATGCAGTCGTCTTTGCGATAGTCTGGCTTCTGCATATGCGATCACTTTCTGCGGTTGCTACAAAAATAAATAATTGAATGCATAATAACACATAATAGTGGGTTAGCCAAGATTCTTAATGCCGATAGACGCAAACTCATTTTCTCATGAATTTCTAACATAATCGTCGCATATTCTACTTAACAGCCCTCATAATTCTAAATAAAAGGCCTATAATGACATGCATTTCTGCCCGTCATAATACAATCCTACAAGTTTTAAGTAAAATGAAACAAGCATTTCAATAGGTTTGAGCCAAAAGTTATAAGTATGCTTTTCTAATTTCAAAGCATGATAAATCTTGAGAAGAATTTTATGAAGCATACTTGAGTTATTGATTGAAACATGCGTTGATGAGCATTCCTTGAGATGAATTATTTCTCATGATTTACTATTTCTATGATATGTTTTCAATCGAATGCTTAACACTTGGATTGCTAAGTTTTTAGCCTAAAACCATGTTTTACAATGTTTTTTTTAGTAAACCAGATACTGAAGGAGATGAAGGTATCTGGGTCCCTGATACCTAAGGAAATGACGATATCCAAGGTAGACATATTATTACTAGCCTTTGGGGCATATCCACGTGCACGTAGGATTAGTATCATCGACACTGATTGTATTGAGATTACTCTACATTAGCTAAGGTATTCGACATTGAGCAATCGAGAAAAACGACTCTCCCTAAAATAAGGCAAGAGGATGATGGTTTTTCAAACAATTTAACGATGTTTGAGATTTCCAGGGTTGTAGAAATACTCATACAAATGTTATATTCTTTTATGGATTTAGAACTATTTCTTAACCCGGAGACATAAGGATACATGTTTTATTTAGTAAACTATGTTTTCATGACATGTTTTTTATACGAGTATGTTTTAAAAGAAGGTCACTCACTAACCTATTTAGCTCACCCTTTTCAAATGTTTTCATTTCCTCAGGTAGCGGTCAATTTTCTAGACCTAGCCGATCTGCCAGTCTGCCACAAAACTCAAAGTCTCAGAGAAACAAAAGAAGCTTAGATGGCCCATCATGTCTTGTTTAAGTATAAAGACTATCACGTACATATTAGGGGCAAAGGGTAGAACCCTAGATAACATTGATATGGGATAAACTTATGTATAGTTGTTTTTGGTTATGTATATAAGTTTGGAAGTGTTTTTGAGTGATAATAGAGTTTGCATGCTTATATCTCTTGTTGAGGATATATGAATAGAGGTTATATATGTATACGTTAACTATTTATTAGGTATAACATGTGCAATGGAGACAGGTTACAAGAGTAGGTTGGACAATGGGTGTTATAAGAAGGTTGACATCTATTATCTTCACACCTCTTTCCAGGTTAAGAAGGTAATCTAGGAGAGGGTTGATGCATTATTTTATGATGTGGAATTGTGGATGATATACAATGATGAAATTGCATTGAGCACTCAAGTTTCCTCAGTGAAATCTAAGTGTAAACCGTACTGAGTTCCTAGTAAGTCTAGGGTCGAACTCAGAGACTTGGGAAAATAATATGCGATGGTAATTTTTAGAAAACTTTGCGGTAACCGGTAACTCAATAATTGTTGGTTTGTTTATTGATTGCGGTAATGAAAATAAATAAATACAGTGAAGTTCGAAAAGAGTTGATAAAATGGAATATACGATGAGTATGCGGTGAATGGGTTGAGAAGGGTTTCGGCTAACACTTCCTAGGATGCGTTCATGCTTTGCGATCATGCAACATGCATACAACAGTAAACCACCTCTCGGTGCGAATGCCACGACTTCTAAGGCTAGAACGCATGCGATAAATGCGATAAGTCTATAGGACCTACACATAAGTCTCTATTCTTATTTATTCGTTGACAAAATGACACATACACAAATAAGGCGACCATATAATATCATACCTATCTTTAGGGTGCATGTGATGCAAGTTGGCAAATAGAGCTTATCTCTAAGTCTCTATCTCTTGTTTATGCAATTCTAATTTTGCTCTCTCGAGTCTAGATTCTAACCTAGCTCTCTCAAGTCTTAGGTTCTTTCTTTAGACTCTCTCTTGAGTAGCTTTAAAGGGATGATTGGCACAGCATAACACAAGATAATCGCATGCGATGAAGATTCTAGTTCATGTTAGCTTATTTCTTTTCATCCCATTCGACAAGTTTAGCTACTCATGCGTACTAAGAGAGTGAACAGATGTAGAATAAGAACTTCCATTGTATGAATATAAAGATGAAGTACAAAACAACAATGCAAGAATAGAATAAAGAGCATGGTAGCAATCTCTTACTTCCCAGGCTTTTACACTGTTTTTTCTACTCATGTTCAAAAGATAATCTCGCTCTCGCGAGAGTCGGCCCGCTCTCAGCTTCTACGCCTCTGGGTTCTCTCTCAAGTTTCCCTGAGCGATCTTCCGACGTCTCTACTCTTCCCTTGCTCCGCCTTAAAAGTAAAATAAAACTATGAACAAAGACGTGCTAAGCTAACTAAGAAAAATTCTCTAACTCTCCGAACTGCTGAACTCTTTTTCTGAAGGATGCCTTCGGTATTTATAGAGCTTCCGGTGGTGAAAGGTGGCTTCTCTCTTATGATTGCACAGATGGGATGGCTTTAATTCCTTGACTGATGCGCCGAATATTTGTCACCGAAAAGTTGAATGTACTTGTTATCGTTAGCGACTGTCAACTTAATTCGGATTCGACCGTCATCAGCTTTCTATCCCATCGTGATTAATTATGCCTTTCACCCAGATGCACCCACTAAGTTGTGCCGGCTCTATGCGACAATCCTTCTTGAGTAGATGTTTGCGAACACAATCACCGTAAAGGCTTGTGGTGATGCTGTGTTGGACCAATGATTTCTTGTGATCGTTCGTTTCGCCTTGCGTCAACGCATATTCTGCATAAAAAAATACAAAATCAACTATTTCTATGTGATGAACGCATGCGACCGCAATGTTATAAACTTAATGCTTTTGGACGCAATCTAACACATTTTATCAACGCAAGTCAACATTGATTAAGAACTTAGCACTATGATAACGTGCATTTTTGCCCGTTATCACACCCCCAAATTTAAACAATGCTTGTCCTCAAGTATAAGCTAAAGATTTCCTTTAGCAAGTAGCAAGTCGATCGCAATGTTCTTTTCCTAGATTTCTCAAGGATACTTCATTCAAATCCTATATACCCAAATTTCCTTAAGTCTTATTCAAGTCTCCTCTTAAAATATTTCTAAGACCCAGGGACCGCAAACTTAACCTTCAAAAGGACTTTACTAAATTCCGAGACATCGCATGATTTATTTCAAGAAGAAAACTTTTCCACCGGGGTGTCAAATGATTTTATCCTTGCATATTTCCTGACATTATTTTTTTTCCTGACCTTGCGCTGATCCAAGTGCCTTGCCTTCGTTTTGGCTTACCCCCATGTGTATCATGCGAACATCCAACTACAAGTAATGCGCTCTTTCTCAGACTAACTCATACCTACTTGGCAGCGGAGTTGCAATCATTATATTTATGCATTGATCCTGGCAACTTACTTTTGTTTTGGCTTGCCCCCACGTGTGTCATGCGGACATCCAACTAAGGGTAAGTGCCCTTCACAACTTAACTCTTATCAACATTAGTTTCCTCCTTGCGTTGACATTGGAGTTGTTATTCTCAATTATTATTTTTTTTTAGAAATAGCAAGGTTGAAAATAAATACCTCACCCCCAAATTTAAAATGTAGCAATGTCCTCATTGCCAAAAGATTGAAAGAAGTAATGCAATGTTCTTAGAAAACTTCGTAAAGAGAGTTTGAAAGAAAGCTAGCAGACCCTTAACTTCTAGAAATATTTCATGAGGTGACTTTTCTAAGATTAAGTTGACTCGAGTACATACCAAAAAAATGGAAGCATGTGTCTCATCATTGAAATCATAGTTGGCAAAGAACTCATGCGGTAACTTATTAAATTTTCCATGTCAAATGATTGCGGTAATCAAAGAGGATGCAGTGATAAAACTTTTAAAACTAAAATGCGATGCGATAGTGCAAAATTTGAAATAAAGTTAAGGATGAATAACCCCCAAATTTGCGCTGTCGCCCGCATTGTGTATTGATGCATCCTTCTTTGCGGCGATCTATCTTCTTTGGATTACGGTGATGGAATAAGATAAGTTGCTTCTTTGTGGAACAACTCTGCAATCCAGCGCCTCAATCATTGCAAGAAAAACAGAGATAGGGTCAAATAAGATTTAAACAAAACAAACATTTTTTTTTGGAATAAGAATAAGAAAAGACAAAGACTGAAAGGATATTGTGGAATGAAAATTCAAAGTAGTAGAGAAAAGTTGAAGATTCCATGATTCCCAAAACTTGCGTCCCTGATGAATTTCGATCGTTTGATAGCGTAGAGACCACCTACTTTCTTCTTTATTCAAAGTTCCTCAGTTTCACGGAGTCGACTTGGCGATGTCAGCCTTCTCCATGATACATTTTTACTCGCTGTCCATTAACTTTGAATATATTGGTTCCATCATCGTTTGATAATTCAACCGCGCCATGCGGAAATACCTATTTAACTATGAATGGTCTGGACCAACGTGACTTTAGTTTCCCGGGAAAAAGCCATAATCATAAGTTGAATAGTAAGACCCTCTGCCCGACTTGGAGGTTCTTACCACATATGTGTTTATCGTGCCAGCACTTTGTGCGCTCCTTGTAGATCTTTGCGTTCTCATATGCATTAATCCTCCATTCTTCTAGCTCGACCAGTTGAAGTTTTCGCGCTTCTCCTACTTTCTTCAAATCAAGTTTACTTTCTTCACCGCCCACAATGCCTTGTATTCCAACTTCAGAGGCAAATGACATGCCTTACCAAATACCAAACATACGGGGACATACCTAAGGGTGTTTTAAATGCAGTCCGATATGCCCACAACGCATCATCAAGCTTTGTTGCCCAATATTTTCGTGAAGGCCTTACCACCTTCTCAAGTATCAACTTGATCTCTCGATTGGACACCTTGGCCTGTCCATTCATCTGCGGATGGTATGCGGTGGCCACTTTGTGGAGAATGTTATATTTGCGGAGCAGCTCCTTAACAGTATGATTGACAAAGTGGGACCCTTCATCACTTATGATGGCACATGGAGTGCCAAAGCGAGTGAAAATATTTTTCTTCAAGAATTGAGAGACTACCACCGCATCGCTTGCGGCGCATGCCACTGCCTCTACCCACTTGGATACATAGTCGATGACTAATAAAATATAATGTTTACCATTCGAGGGAGGGAATGGTCCCATGATGTCGATACCCTATACGTTGAACAACTCAAGCTCCAAGATGATGTTCATCGGCATTGCATGTTTCCATGAAATGTTACCCATGCGTTGACACCGATCACACTTCATGATGTAGTCAGCTGCATCCTTAAACAATGTTGGCCAAAAGAATCCACTCCTCGAGCTAAAAAGCTTGCCAAGTCCCTTTCTCTAACCATTGAAGTTGGCAAAGAAAAATCTTCACCTCCGCTTGTTGACTTGAATGAAAGACCTCTTCTCCTTTCCTCTGATGAAGATCAAGAGAAAACCTCACTGCCTCCTCCTCAAAAAATTGAGAATGAGAAGACTCCACCCCCTATGGAGTCAACATATTTTGAGCCTCCTTCACCGCGTGCTTGTACTACACTTGGATGCAGAATATCCCAAACCCTCAATGCAAACTTCATTAACGTCGATATGATTGACCTAGAGCAATTTTGGAGAGAACACATCTAATAGCCTTTCACTCAGTAAATCAGTTAATTGGCAAGGCAGCAAGAATAAAGCCTTAGTCAATAGAATTCGTTGAAGGAATATTATCACCACCAAGCTCAAATGCAAGCTATGCAAGTACCTCTTTTGCCTTCCACCATTGTTAATGACCAAATAGGCTAAGGCACAAACACTTCACAAAATCTTCTTGGACCAAACATTGGTGAGTCAAGTACCCATTCGCCACCTGTTGATGATGTGTGTCGACCCAACCTCCCTCAAGAATCTGGCGATGAATTTGGTGGCAAGGATGAGCTATAAAAATACTTAGATGATGAAATCGTCCAGCCTATATTGGAGTCGATGGATAAGTTGTCTAGTCAGCGAGACACGCTCACACGCCAACACAATGAACTGAGGGAGCATGTCCATCAACGCGACCTTCAACCGAGGGAGTTTGCTCAATGGCAAGCGTAGAGGCAGGACGAACAATTCAATGAACTCACAAACTATATACATGTAGTTTTTGTTCAACGCATTCCAGCCTCTATCATTCCTCATTCTATCCAACAACTCTTTCACTTTCTTGAAAATGCTCCCCCTGCACCCAATGATGTCAATAATGCTGGAAAAAAAATTAAATTTGGTGGTGTTGGTTTTTGTTAATTTTCATTCAGTATTTTGTAATCTTTGACCGACATGAATTCACATTGAATGAAACTCTCAAGGCAACTCATTTTGTTCGTGGTGTGTGTTTGTCTCTTGCATGAATTTACTGCTTCCTTAGTGTCCTTCCTTAGTTTGATGCATTTCTAAAATGACCTCAATGATAATACTTATGCTATCCAACATATTGATTTGTTAATGTTGCCATTTAGAATTTAGTTTTAGGAACTTTACCTTAGGAAACATTTCTTGAATTTAATATGCATGCAAGCTATGCATCAAACCTCTTTCGCAACAATTTTTCTAAAGCAATATCATAACTTGATTTCAGCAATGAGGACTTTGTTGCTTTCAAAATTTTGGGGTGGAAGAGGTTTGAGCTAATGCGTTCAAACTAGTAAAAACCCTTTATTATTAATAAGTCACATAAAATTCATCCAAAAAAATGTTAGAAAATAATAAATCCGTTGTCAACACAAGAAAAAACATACCTGCTAAAAGTTTAGTTACGATTGGCACCTACTCATAGTTGGATACTTGCATGAAACCTGTGGGGGCAAGCCAAAACGAAGGTGGGTAACCATGATCAATGCGAAATCAAATAAATAAATTATGCAACTCCAATACCTAAGGCAAGATTTAAGTTGAAAAGGGTACATACTTGTATTTGGATGTCTGCATGACACCTGTGGGGATAAGCCAAAACGAAGGTAGGTAACCATGATCAACGCGAAATCAAATAAATAAATTATGCAACTCCAATGCCTAAGGCAAGAGCAGTTGAAAAGGGCACTTACTTGTATTTGGATGTCTGCATGACACCCGTGGAGGAAAGCCAAAATGAAGGTAAGTCAAAAGTAACAAAGTAAAATTTTATGTCTTTGAACTCTCAACACATTACTGAAGAGAAATGAGAATCCCTAGAAATGAGTAAGCAATTTTAAAGTCTGCCGCATTTAAAATTAGGAAATATTTTTGTAAGGGAGTGAATAAAACTTGAGACGAACTACTGGTATGATAAATCTTAAACTAGAAAGCATGTTGAGAGGTCAAGTGCATGCATTAATTTGAGTTGTGGCAAACACTAAGACGTTAAATACGTGCTTGGGGACAAGCATTGTTCTAAAATTAGGTGTGTGATAACTTGTAGAAATATAAATTATTGTAGCTCTTTATTTAGAATAATTATGAAAATTTAGGAAAAATGCATTAACTTGAAATGAAATTCATGTGAATAATTAAACTTTGCGCTCATGCGTTTACAAAACTCATTATCCTAAAAACTATAAAATCTAATTGCTTTTAATGCAGGATTTGTATGAAAAGAAGAAAAAAATTATCTAAAGAAAAAAAACTATAGCCATGAACGCATCAAAAGAGATCAAATCAAACTTCAACCTTGCACGCAAAGAACCATGCGTTGAGCAGAAATATGAAGAGTAGAAAATGACAAATGCAAGGGTGGTAGATGTCAAATCAAAATGCAAGTTAGTAGCTCATTTGAGATAGTCGCACCGGAATTGATGAATCTGTAAGTGAGTATTTGGCATAGCGGAGCATGGAATTAAATGCAAAGGTTTCAAGCAATCATTAGAAAGAAGCAAAGAACATTCCTTGTGATGCCTATAAATAGCCCTTCAAGAATCAGTTTAAGTGTAAGACTTTCTTTCAAGAGATTGGCATAAATTTTGCTCAAATTTATCCTCATGTCTACCATTGTCTTCAACCTCTCGAGCTTTTCTTTGAAGAATTTAGAGTGAGAACTCAATCTTCTTCTTTGAAAAGGGAGAGAGCACCACCATCTCCATAACAATCACTATTGAAGCAACCCCCATCCAAGTCAAAGGAAGCAAGACATTGCGACCAGTAGGTTGATACATTTCATCTCTAATCTTTATTCCATTTTTCTTGTTATTTCAGTTTGTATTAAGATAGTTGGAATTGAGAAACTTCTATTTCTTAATATAAATCTGATTTCTATCATCTTTCATCCATCCATGTCTTATCTTTCTTCTACCATGTGTAACTAAATTTCTAATGATTTGAAGAGGTTAAACTAACATTTTCACAAGTTTTGCATAGTTAAAGTTCATCTTGTTTAATGTGTGATTAAAAACATTGTTTGAATCCATTTAACAAATTGGTTTAAGTAAAAATAATCAACTGCTTGAGAGAGTAAGTGATTGTGGACGTCATTAAGTAAGGAAAGAAGTAGCTTCATAAATAAAGTCAACCTTTTGTTTGAAATTAACTCGAGCATGCATCCTAGAAATAGGGTAAATGTAGCTTAAAAATACCAAGTGGTGAGTTCTTCATTGTTAATGACAAGAATGCATAACTTATTCATCACTTAGGAAAACGGTAGTAACCCTTCTCAACTTTGTCTTATCAATTGATCTTTCCTTCAATTCCACGCACATTGCTTAATTGTGTTTGTAGCAATATCTTGCTTCCCAAGCTTTTACACTGTCGTTTCTACTCTTGTTCAAAAGATAATCTCATCTCATGAGAGTTGGCCCGCTCTCTGCTTTCTACGCCTCAGGGTTCTCTCTCGAGTTGCCCTGAGCGATCTTCCGGCATCTCTTCCCTTCTCTTTCTCCGCCTTATAAATAAAAGAAAACTATGGACAAGGCTAAACTATTAAGGAAAATTCTCTAACTCTCCGAACTCCTTTTTTGAAGGATGCCTTCGGTATTTATAGAGCTACGGGGTGAAGGGCGGCTTCTCTCTTATGATTGCACAGATGAGAAAGCTTTAATTCTCTAACTGATGCGCCGAATATTTGTCAACGAAAAGCTGAGTTTACTTGTTATCGTTAGCGGCTTGTCAACTTAATTCAGATTCGACCATCATCAGCTTTTTGTCCCATCGTGATTAATTATGCCTTTCACCCAGATGCGCCCACCAAGTTGCGCTGGCTCTATGCGGCAATCTTTCTTGAGCAGATGCTTGCGAGCACAAATCATCGCAGAGCCTTGCGGTAATGCTGCACTCGTCCATTGATTTCTTGTGATCGTGCTTTCTGCCTTGCATCAACGCATATTTTGCATAAAATTACAAAAATTAACTGTTTCTATGCGATGAACGCATGCGACCGTAATGTTATGAGCTTAATGTTTTTTGGACGCAATTTAACATATTTTATCAACGCAAAACTTCATTGTTTAATAACTTAGCACTATAATAATGTGCATTTCTGCCCGTTATCACACCCCCAAATTTGAACAATGTTTGTTCTCAAGCATAAACTAAAGATTTCCTTTAGTAAGTCGACTGCAAATCTCTTTTCCTAGATTTCTCAAAGATACTTCATTCAAATCCTATACAACAAAATTTCCTTAAGTCTTATTCAAGTCTCCTCTTAAAATATTTCTAAGACCTAGGAACCGTAAGCTTAACCTTCAAAAAGGACTTTACTAGGTTCTGGGACATCGCATGATTTATTTCAAAAAAAAAAATTCACTGGGGTGTCCAATGATTTTTATCATTGCATATTTTTGACATTATTATTTTTTTCTGACCTTGCGCTGATCCAAGTGTCTCACGTTAGTTTTGGCTTGCCCCCACGTGTGTCATGCGGACATCTAACTACGAGCAAAGTGCTCTTTCTTAGACTAAACTCATACCTATCTGGAAGCGGAGTTGTGGTCATTTATTTATGCATTGATCCTAGCAATTTACTTTCGTTTATGCTTGCCCCCACGCGTGTCAAACGGACATCCAACTACAGGTAAGTTCCTTTCACAACTTAACTCTTATCAACATGGGTTTCCCCATTGCGTTGACAGTGGAGTTGTTATTATCAAAATTTTCTTTCATTTTTTTTTTCTTTTGTAGAGCTAAAAATAGCAAGGTCGAAAATAAATACCTCATCCCCAAATTTAAAATGCGACAATGTCCTCGTTGTCAAAAGATTGAAAGAAGTCATGCGATGTTCTTAGGAAGATATGTAAAGAGTTAGTTTGAAAGAAAGCTAGCATACCACTAACTTCTAGAAATATTTCATGAAGTGACTATCTTAAAATTAAGTTGACTCTAGTATATACGAAAGAATAGAAGCATGCGTGTCATCATTGAAATCATAATTGGCAAAGAGAAAATCATGCGGAGACTTACTATATTTATCAATATGGAATGATAACGGTAATCAAAGAGGATGCAGTGATAAAATTTCGAAATTAAAATGTGATACGATAGTGCAGAATTTGGAATAAAGTCAAGGAAGAATACAACCCTCAAATTTGCGCTGTCGCCCACATTGTTTGTTGACGCATCCTGCTTTGCAGGGATCTATCTTCTTTGGATTGCGGTGACAGAATAAGATAAGTTGCTTCTTCGTGTAAGGCCTCCACAATCGTTCGCCTTGATCGTTGCAAGAAAAACAGTGAGAGGGTCAAATAATATTAAACAAAACAAACTCTTTTACCGCAATCCTTTTTCTTTTTTTTTGTATTAGAATAGATAAAGAACTGAAAAGATATAGCAAAATGAAAATTCTGAGTAATAGAGAAATGTTGAAGATTTCATGATTCCAACAGGTACTTCACAAAACTTGCGTCCCTGATGAATTTCGATCGTCTGATAGTGCAGGTACCACCTACTTCTTTCTTATTCAGAGTTTCTCAATTTCACGGAGTCGACTTGGCGATGTCAGCCTTCTCCGTGATATGCTTTTACTCATTGCCCATTAACTTTGAATATGTTGATTCCGTTATCATTAGATAATTTGACCGCGCCATGCGGGAATATCTCTTTAACTATGAATGGTCCGGACCAACGTGACTTTAATTTCCTAGGGAAGAGTCGTAGTCGTGAGTTGAATAGTAAGACCCTCTGCCCGACTTGGAGGTTCTTGCTGCATATGTGTTTGTTGTGCCAGCACTTTACAGACCTTTTACTTAGAATTATGAAGGTTGTTAGGTAGTATACGCGGCAATCATGTTAGGAATTCACAAGAAAAAAAGTTTGTATCGATCAACATGTTGAATCTCAGCCAACCCGTTATTTTGCGTTAATTATGCGTTAAATGTTCTATTTTATAGCTAATGTAGGAAATGGACGCAAACGCGGAAACCGGACCATCGCATAAATGACTGCATGTGGAGAAACACTCCATCGCAAAGGCAAACGCATCGATCAACGCATGGATGTTGCGGTAATCATCCGTATGATTCCATCGCATGGGAGTTGGGCTTGTCAAACGATTGCGGTCATCATGTAGAGTTGTGGTATTAAGCGAATGCGGCCATTGAATGATTGCGGTTATGCGACAATGCATTCTAATGGGATCAACGCAAGGTAGGTGGAATAAACGCATCAATGCATCTACCTCGAGAAAATCCAAAGCTGATGCTGATGTTTTACCTACCACGCCATTAGTGGTAGAGGTTCAGAAAAGGACTAACGTGCCGAACGTCAGACTCAGAGCAATCCCATTAATGCTGTCGGCTAGAAGCCGATGAGCTGAAATTCAGATCATCCAGGGTTTTCACTTGAGGTTCGCCTAGGGCAGATCCTTTTGATCTAGAAAAAATGTGTGAGAAGACGCTGAAAGTTCTTCACCTTCTTCATTCATTCCAAGTGACGACAGGAGCTAGATCTCGAGAGAGTCAGCTCCTCCGCCCATCCATGGCACCACCGGCAGCCTTGACGCACATCCGCTGGAAGCAAGTCTTTGCTTCCAGCCGGTCATTCGATTTCCATTTCTTTTCTTATACCGTATTGTATGACATCTTGGAATTAAGGAATTAATACAATTTTTTTTCAATGCATTTCTTTGTTCCTTCGACTCTATCTCCATCTCCTTTACTTAGCATCTTTACTTTCATTGCAACACTTAGTGGGATTGCTTGGGTATCGCATACTTAGTCATGTGGATTAGGGATATGAAGCATGTAACAACCCACCGAGAGGTGTGCGTTGTGTGAGTGTGTGAGTAATCTTATTTGCTTAGTGTGAAGCTGCTACAACGCCTGTCTATAGGCTAATGCATTGCTTGTCTATGAGTGAAGTTAGCAACAATCAACTGCATGGGAGGGTAAGTGGTTGGACGCATTAAGCAATGTATGCATTGTTCACTGGGGATAGTAACAATCTTGCGTCAACCAAGTTCATGCGATTGTCTTGTATTATGTATGTTTCATTCATCCATTAGGGATACTCCGAAGGATAGTCTAAGAACAGGATCTAGGCTTGGGAAGGTCAGGTCAGAGTCTAGGCTCAGGAGAGTCAGATTAGAACACATAATACAAGAGATAGGAGCTTAGGAATAAGCACTGTTTGCTATTAACCCATCGTATGCATCCTAGAGATAGCATACAATTGCGTGCGGTCATCGCAACGTTGTGTGCATTTTGCATCATCGCATAGGAAAAGAGTAGAGACTTAGGAATAAGCTCTATGGACACTTTTTCATTCAACACATACGTCTTAGACTTAGGAGCACCACATTTGCATTGGAAAATGATTTGCCGTGCATGAGTGTAGCATGATCGCATTGGCTTGCCTTGACTAAGGTTGCCTTTACGGTCACTCTTAAGGGTTGCAATGAATCATCTCCGCATTTTATCTATATTCCCACACATTTATTTCATGTCAAAGGTTGTCGTATCTTTACCTCTCATGCATATTCTCATTGCGTTGTTTGTTTGATAGGAGTAGGAATAGGGTTAACTTAGCAACATCCCCTCCATTATTTTATTTTAACCGCCGCATGCACATCACTGCATACATATACTACAAGTCCTTGTGTTTGACCTCGGATTACAAGAGAAACTTGCGTTCGCGTTATACTTGGCGTGAGCGTAAGAAAACTTGTGGCAGAATGCATTGTCATTACAAACACAAGTTTCTCGGGTGATCCGAGGTCGAACACAGGGACTTGTCACTCAATAATATTTGTGAAGTGATGCGTTTAGGGCGAGGAATAAAAAAAATAAAGCGAAGAAAGTTTAAATGACTTATACACTACTCCTACTTCTAACTAAACAGATTGAGCACTAGGAGGTTTACAATGAGAATAGGTAGAAACACAACAACCAATAACGCATAGTGATGTTTACTATCTTAAATCGCCCGAGTAATCCCAGCTCGTTGCACTAACGCATCATACCTCTCGGTGGTCAGCTGCATGACTATATCTCTATAGTGCATGGTTGCATTGAACATAAGATTGTGCCTATCTCTAGGAACAATGCGAACCTTGCTTAGTGCGTTCCATCTCTTACCTTTTTAGGCAGTTAGACGCGGCTATTTAACTTATAGACAAGCAATGCAACATCCCATAGACAAGCGTTGCTACAACCTTTCACCAAGCAAAGAAGATTAACTCACTATACTCGCACAACGTACACCTCTCGGTGGGTTGCTTCATGCGTCCTATCTCTAGGCTACACGATTAAGCATGCGATTGACTTTGATAAATAAACGCTGAAGATAAAATATGATGAAATGAAGATGATGAAGAAGACGATAGTGGAGGAATTAGGACTTGCATTGATCACAAATATCTTAATATCTCAAGCTAAAATGTAATACAATATAGAGATTAAAAAGGAGATGAAGGAATCTGCGTCAAGGTTGCCGGTGGTGCCATAGTTGAATGGTGAAGATGTCTCTCTCGAGCTCTATCTCTAGCGAATGCTCTGATCGTCACTCGGTCTGGGTTGTGAGATGAGGAATTCTCATGGAAATCTCTTTCAGGCTCTCATCTGTGATCATAAACTTCTGCCTTGAGGCAGAAGCTCGGATGGTGTAAAATGAAGCTCCCAAGGGCTATTTATAGAGTTTGGACGCCGAAAACTATCATGATGACGGTATGGCTCATTGCTGCTTTTTTCATGGTATGGGCATTATCACATCGCCTTATCTTATTGATACTCTCAAGGTATGCGTCCGAGCTGAATTTAGCTGAAGTTATCAACGCGTTCTACCCATCTTGCGATCTTCCATTATGGCTGTCACTTCGTGACCGCACTCTTTATTTGTTCACCGCGTTCTCCATACGTTGGACGCATGCGTTTACTGCAACTTCCATGCGTTGGACGCATGGGGTTGCCGTCTGCATTCGTCTTTTGCGGTCGCCTAGCTTCAGCGCATGCGTTTTTCTGTAGTTATTTCTTACAAACACATGCGTTTGATTCCTGTGATAGCTATAAAAATAGATACTTTGGCACAGAATAACGCATAATATTGGGTCAGTGAGGATTTAGGTGATAATCGACACAGAACTCAACTTTTTGCAAATTCCAAGTATTATCACCACATTTTCTACTTATTAGCCCCCATAATTCTAAATAAAAGGCTTATAATAATTGGCATTTCTGCCAGTTATCATCTTAGGATGCATTCATGTTATGCGACTATGCAACACACATACAATAGTAAACCATCTCTCGATGCGAATGCTACGACTTCTAATATTAGAATGCATGCGATATATGTGATGAGTCTATAAGACCTACACATAAGCCTCTATTCTTATCCATGCGATGACAAAATGACACACATACAAGTAAGGTGACCACATAATATTGTAACCTATCTCTAGGGTGCATGCGATGCAGGTTGACAAACAGAGCTCATCTCTAAGTCCCTATCTTTTGTTTATATAGATCTAATCTTGCTCTCTCGAGTCTAGATTCTAACCTAGCTCTCTCAAGTTTTCGGTTCTTTCTTTAGACTCTCTCTCGAGTAGCTCTAAAGGAGTGTTGGGCACAACATAAAACAAGATAATCGCATGCGATGAAGATCCCAAGTCATGTTAGCTTAGTTCTTCTCAACCCATTCGACAAGTTTAGCTACTCATGTATGCTAAGAGAATGAACAGATGTAGAATAAGAACTTCCATTGTATAAATATAAAGTTGAAGTACAAAATAACAATGCAAGAAGAGAATAAAGAGCCTGGTAGCAATCTCTTGCTTCCCAGGCTTTTACACTATCGTTTCTACTCTTGTTCAAAAGATAATCTCGCTCTCGCGAGAGTCGGCCCGCTCTCTACTTTCTATGCCTCCGGGTTCTCTCTCGAGTTGCCCTGAGCGATCTTCTGGCGTCTCTTCCCTTCTCTTGCTCTGCCTTAAAAATAAAAGAAAACTATAAACAAGGCTGAACTACTAAGGAAAATTCTCTAACTCTCCGAACTCCTTTTCTGAAGGATGTCTTCAGTATTTATAAAGCTTCAGGGTGAAGGGCGGCTTCTCTCTTATGATTGCATAGATGAGAAAGCTTTAATTCTCTGACTGATGCACCGAATATTTGTCACCGAAAAGCTGAGTGTACTTGTTATCGTTAGCGGCTTATCAACTTAATTTGGATTCGACCGTCATCAGCTTTCTGTCCCATCGTGATTAATTATGTCTTTCACCCAGATGCACCCACCAAGTTGCGTCGGCTCTATGCGGCAATCTTTCTTGAGCAGATGCTTGCGAGCACAAATCATTGCAAAGCCTTGCGGTAATGATGCGCCCATCCGTTGATTTCTTGTGATCGCGCTTTCCACCTTGCGTCAATGCATATTCTGCATAAAAATACAAAAATTAATTGTTTCTATGCGATGAACGCATGCGACCACAATGTTATGAGCTTAATGCTTTTTGGATGCAATCTAACATATTTTATCAATGCAAACCTTCATTGTTTAATAACTTAGCACTATAATAACATGCATTTCTGCCCGTTATCAATCATTCATCAAGCTCAAACACATTTATGTCTATAGTCCTTGCATTTGACCCTAGACTCACCAGGAAATTTATTTGGACTTATATTGGGTCTAAGTAGAGAAAATATTGCGTTTAATATAGATCATTCATCGTACTTACAATTAAGGCACGACATAAGGCATTTATTAAATTGTTGACAATCGCTAAATTCATCAACCATTTTCAACGCAACAATCACCCTTATAATAATATCTTACACATGCTAAAGATATGTCATTAATTTGTAGAATAAAAACCAAAATAGAAAGAATGACCAAAATCATTATCTTTTTAAAATTGAGATATCAAATATAGATATTATAAATTTTAAAGAAAATAAAAAATCTTGAAGGTCAATAACAATCATGATATAGAATCAAGGATTAAAATATTTGTCGTACCACGATGTATCTGTTAACATATCTTATCATTTTATATATTATATTGAATAATCATCTTAATCAAAATACAATGAAATAAATAATAAATAGACACCAACAGACCCAACAAAGGAAAGAAACAAAAAAGAAAAAAAAATACAAGAAAGGAAAAACTAGATAAAGAAACGATATAAGAAAATAATAATTGGAATAAACCCTAATTATTCCAATTTAAGTTTGTGAAGTAACAACAACCAACTTGAGTTTATGAAGCGACCGACTGAAGTTGATCATTGAAACTAAAGAAAACTCCAGAATCAAATCAAGGCAAATCTGAGTTTGAAATAGAGACTCACGAAGAATGAACTTCTAGATTGGAGACAAAACCCATGAAGTACTAAAACACAGAGAACTTCTGGATTGAAAACAGAATCTATGAAGAACTTTTAGGCTGGAAGTAGAGATCCTCATAGAGATATCTAAAATAGAACCCCATGAATGCCTAATTTGAAAATGGAACAGAGACTCATGAATGTAGAGGCTGAAACCCATTAACAAAAACTCAGAGGGCTAAATGATCAATTAAGTAGGTGAACCAAACCAAATTGAACTTAACCAAACAAAGTCAGACTAAACCGAACCAACTAGACTCAATAATTTGAACAGAACTAGTTAGAGTGATCCAAGTTAACTGAACCAAATTGAGTCAAATGGAACCAATTAAACCAATGGAGCCAATTAAACCACATTGAATCGAATGATGAAAAATTGTGATGTGTAAATCACGATGGTTGAATTACGGCAAAACTGATAACATGATTGGCAAGTCTGAGCAAAGCGACTGCATGAGCTGGGTAGGGCGACAGGTTTGGTCTATTTGGTGGAGAAGCGGAGCAACGTATCTGTGAGAGGTGGCGAAAGCTTGAACGACGGCAAAAGCATGAGACTAAAAACCCTAATGTCATTTTTGTTATGAGAGATCGGGATTTGGGGAGATCAGGATTTTCATGGAACGGAAATAGAGATTGGATAGATAGCAACTAGAATTGAATAAGACAAAATTCTATTGCTTTGATACCATATTAATTTTGTATATTATATTGAATAACCAGCTTAATTAGAATACAGTGAGATAAAAAATAAAGAAACACCAATAGATCCAATAGAGGAAATGAAACAAAAAAGGAAAACTAGATAAGGAAAAGATACAAGAAAAATAATAATTCAAATAAACCCTAATTAACTTTAACAATATCCATAAACCAGGGAGTTCAACATCGATATTAAGAATTAATTGATATCTCTGATATCTTTTATAAATATTCATAAAACGTATGTATCATATATATATATTACTATAAAGAAATACACTAATAATAAGATATGTAATTTAGTTTAAACAACGTACTCAACTAAATAATTTGTATGGTGTTTTATATACATAAATATTTGCCAACATCGAAATTGTATCAATATATTCTTAAAATCAAAATCCTGATATCAATATCAAATAAGGCCTAAAAAGTTTTAATTGGATTTCTGATAAATAATAGGTTGAATTATAGGTTTAGTTCCTAAACAGGTTCGTGTGCTATTTTGTTTTTGAACTTTAAAAAAATTTAATATCTCCTTTTACTTTGAATACTATATCTAATAAGTCCTTAAATTTTAAAAAGTATCTAATAGGTCCTTAAATTTTAAAAAGTATTTAATAGGTCCTTCAAGTCTTAATTTTTGTCTCTTAGATCTATAAATTATAAATTACAAGTTTCTACCTACTCAACATTATTTTGAATTCATGGACCGAATAGCACAAAAAAAAATTAGATCTCATTAGATATAAAATTTATTTCTAAATCTAACAAATTAATTAATATTTTTACTAATTTTAAATATGCAAGGGATCTATTAGACACACAAAATTGGAACCTTAGAGGTACTAAACATTTTTAAAGTTTAAGGACTTGTTATATTAAAAACATGAAAAGCTTAGGCCGATTTTGATACCCATTTGGTTATTAGTTTTTAGTTTTTTAAATTTAAACCTATAAACATTCCTTTCACATCTAAACTTCATGGTTTGTGAAATATTTTTTACCATTGTTTTAAAAAATTAAACCAATTTTTAAAACTAAAAAAAAAAGTAGTACTTTTTGGAAACTTGTAATCATTTTTGGAATTTGACTAAGAACTCATATTTTGTACTTAAGAATTGAAAATTTGGAATGTAGTTCCTCACATACTATACGTATGTCACATAAGACGTACTAGCAAAATTAAAGACAACAGTAAAGTAGCAGATAGTAAATCAAGCAAGAACACAGAAATCGGTAACCCAATCCGGTGACCAACCACTTGCGTCTGAGGGGTAGTGTCCTCAAGAAAGATAATCCACTAATATATAAAAGTTAAGAAATTACAACATTGTACTTATATGAAAATAATGAAGATTATATTGACGCATGTAGAGCGCAACTCAACTAATCACTCAGACTACCCCTAAATGTAAGACTCCATCTAACTCGAACTTAGGCTCCTCCTATGTATGTGAATATTAGTTGGTCCCCCAAGTGTGTGAGATTCATTCTCACTTGAAGATATCTTCCTTTCTTCTTGTGAACCCCCTTTACATGATAATTTAGGTTCCCCCTAAGTCTTCAGAACTCTCTTCTCACTGAATAATGGTTCAGGCTCCCCCTGAGTATAAAGAAATCCTTCTCGATCAACTTTGTCTTAGGCTCCTGCTAAAACTGAACAAACTTTCATGATATTCAAAAGTTCACTGTAAGAACAATGTGAAAAACACACCACTACAAGAAAAGAATAAATTCCTCTTCTTCAATTCAGTAGAATGCAGAAAGTATTCTGTTAAACACACCTATCAATCTCACAAAATAATACATTCGATAAGCCTATCATGGAAACTTCTTGAGCTAAATTAGCCTAGTGAAAAGATGAAAAATATCCCGACATATAATCAGCAAATCATCAAGAAGAAAAACATCTCGTAGAGAAAATATTCTGCAGAATAATTTAAATAAGGAAATAAATATTCTATATCATGAAGAAAAACCTCTGCAGACACTTTTTAAATATCATAGATTAAACAGGTCTTAAAGATTTATTAGACACTTTTTAAATTTCATAGATTAAACAGACATAAAACTTGAAAGTTTAAGAACTAAACCTAACCTTCTAATTTATATATTATTTTTATGTAAATAAATAAATTAATTAATTAAAAAAAAAAAAAAAAAAAAAAAAAGAAGGACAACCACCCTTCAAACACGTCCAAATAATGGATTAGTCGATGGTCATATGTAAATATATTTTGAGAACTTTAGTTGGGTTTGAAAGGAACATTCACATGTGAACCTACGTTACTGAGTGTTCCCACTATAGGTAGTCTTAAATGTTGTGATATCATGGTAGGTTATGGGTTTTTTTAAAGTTAAATTATAGATTTATTCCCAGATTTCTCTCAACTTTAAAATATATTTAACATGACATCCCATTTATTTTGGTGTTTAATATAAACCTCTAACATAGTCAACTTTAATTTTCTTAAATTAAGTAGTCAACTTTTTTTAAGTAGTCTTCTTTTTTTAAACAAAAAAATTAAGAAATATAGAACGAATATTGAATTTGTGTCTAACAATTCCCTAATTAAGCTTTCAATTTTTTGTTTGATATATTTGTAATTTTTCTTTTTTTTCTTTTTTTTTTTAAATGTCAAATAGCTCAAATACCTTTTCCCGTTTAGACAAATACAACAACCAAACTAATGTCTAACCTCCTTGTCCAGGATGTTGAGGAGAATACTATATAGATAAACATCTTTCCATAATTCCATATCAAAGAATATCCTTGTAAGGATGTCAAAACTGCTATACTAGAGGGACATAAAAGCAAACCCTTAAAAGAAGAAGAATAAGAAGAAAAAAAATTAACTCTAAGGTCCTATTTATGACTTGGGGAAATTTTTGCCTAAATAAAATTGAATATGTAATATCAAAATAATAGTACATTTATATATCTATAAAATCTATATATAGAT
This sequence comes from Benincasa hispida, assembly GCF_027475165.1. Classification (NCBI taxonomy): domain Eukaryota; kingdom Viridiplantae; phylum Streptophyta; class Magnoliopsida; order Cucurbitales; family Cucurbitaceae; genus Benincasa; species Benincasa hispida. Next base: position 89,548,806 of record NC_143488.1, on the reverse strand, counting down.
TTTAATATAATTGAATCTCATTCAATTTATAAATTCTCCAAATATTTTTTTTATTGGAATCTCATTCAAATTAAATATATATATTATTTTATTTAATGTATCTTAATATATTAATAATTATATTTGATATTTAATGTATCAAATAGAAATAAAAAAATCCAAAAATATTTATACTTTATAGCAAAAAATTTCAAAAGTGTTTTGTACTTTTGGAACATTTTATTATAAAGTGTAAATATTTTTTAATATTTAAAAAGACCCTATTTAATGTATCAAATATAAATAAAAAAATTCAAAAAATATTTACACTTTATATAAAAAAATTTCAAATGTGTTTTGTACTTTTTGAAATTTTTACTATAAAATGTAAATATCTTTAAATATTTTTTTTTATATTTAAAAAAAACCCTACAGTAAATATGTTTTTCCTCATTTAATATATCAAATATTATTAAATATTAATTTGAACATTTTAGATTTTTTTTTCAATAAAGTTGATTTCTAATTGTGGACTTTATGGACCTACTAGATTATAACCTCGAATGATCCATAATTAATTAATTAAATTCTTTAATTAATCAATTTTCATTCATTAACTAAAGCTCACTTCACTATAGACTTATAGTTGAACTCTTATGCACCGTAAGACAAATTGTGTCCATGGATATAATCATTACAAATAAATTGATCCTTCACGAGTTGTTCGTAATTACAGTTGGGTAAAATGTTCGTTTAACAGTTATAATTACTTCTTGCACCTTAATTAGTACCACTGATCTTCTAATGAACATGTTTACAATCCAATCATAAACTAAGTCGGGTCAAAGAACAAGTGGAGCCCCATAGTTCAAGTCTCGAATCAGCACTTAGGAGGAGAACTACTCATCTATTTATTATATGTGAGAAAAAGTGAATTTCATCTTGTGAAATTACATTCTCAACTTCCTATTTAGTCAATTCCCCAAAATGGTAAGTTTCGTGAATCGATTACTTAAGTCATTCTAACCCATGCAAATCAAACAACGAGCCTTCACAGGCAGAAATTCATAATTCACTCAGAATTTAGATTAAGTTGCATATGATCATTATGTGAAATATTAATTTTTTAAGTAATAGATTTAGAAAAAGAGACTAAATATTTGGTGGTTAAGTCTTATACAAACCTTTTATATAAGATACTCTCACTCGTATATCTCCGCATGAACATGTTAAGAAGAATTTGAAAGAAAACAATAATGATATAAATTCCTAATTGTTTTTCTTCTTCCAAGTTGATTTAAAAACCAATTCAAGGTAGCATGCCTACCGCGTTTTAATAATTAAAATCCCGAATGACATTATTTTGCATTAAAAAAATGATTTTAAATCTCTCTCCCTTATCTCATCATAGCTATATATATTGGCATAGAGAGATTGGGATTTCATGTTCTAACAATTCAAGAGAAATAGAGAGAAAAAAAAAAATGTTGTCTCTGTTTAGAGGAGCGGCTAAAAAGTTCGTCCATAAGGATTTTCATGAACTTGTTCAAAGGATGACTGCTTTGGATATCTTTCGGTTCTTGGTAACGATTTTCGTCTATAATTTTCTGTCATGTATTTAAAGTTTTGTTTTGGTTAACAACCATCTCTTTGTTGTATAAAATATTTAAACCGTGCTAACTTGCAAAATCACATTTTTTTATAAAAAAAAATTGCAGATTATACATTCTATTGATAAATTGGGAGTTTGGCATAAACTTCCAGTGATTTTGGGGCTACTTTATCTAGCAGCTCGTCGACATCTTCATCAACGATACAACTTGTTCAATGTCGGAAAATCTCCAGTTGGAGTTCGGAGCAATCCAAAGGAATTCCCGTACCGAACTCCTGATGGAAAGTACACTGATCCCTTCGATGATGGCGCCGGTGCCCAAGGAACCTTCTTTGGCAGAAACGTCCATCCTGTTGACCAATCCAAAACGGTACCATATCTTATACATCATATGTTTGCTTACTTTATTTAAAAAAATAATTAAGTCTTGAGACTTTAAAGGATCAGTTTGATAACATTTTTGTAGTTGCTGACACCTGATCCTATGGTGGTTGCTACAAAGCTTTTGACAAGAAGAAAACTTAAAGACAATGAAAAGCAATTCAATGTGATTGCTGCTTCTTGGATTCAATTCATGGTTCATGACTGGATGGATCATATGGAGGATACAGAACAGGTCTACTAATCTTATATTCTTCTTATTTATTTATTTAATGATATAAATCTAAAGTTGACCAACACGAAATTAAACATTATTTTAACTTGTAAACCTATTTTATTTTGCCTTTTTTTATGTTTAAATGTTTTGGTTGCATCACATAAATTATTTATACAAAACTAGATAATTATCCCTTTAGATCTACAATATTAAATAGATATTTTTATTTTTATTTTTTTAAAAATTGTGTATGTATTTCCTCTCCATAGAACTTTGGGCTTTCAAATTTGGAGAGAGTAATTCAAGATATAAATTAATTTCATTTTTAAAAGTTATGCCATCTATGAAAACAATTAATATTTTGAAATATTAAAGAAGTAATTTCACCTTGAAAGTTTGTTACACAAGTGTATGTGTAACCAATGAAGTTAAGAAGTCAAACTTAGAATTGGCAATGAAGTTTTCCTTATATCTCTCAACTAGGTTACTGATCTATTAACATCCGTAAATCACATAAGCATATAGTACATAAATTCAAGTTCAAAAAATTCACCTTTTGTACAACACACACACCAATTGATCTTACCAAACCATGCATCAAAACAAGTTAATTTCAACATACAACTTAACTAGTTATAGACATTGTACTCTCAACTTAAAATTTAGTTTCGAATATCCTACTCTCGTACTGTTACTTGTTGAATCAAAATAACCAAGATCAATTCCTAAATCTAGATTTTTATAACAAATGAAATTTCTTTCTATATTTCAAATAGATATAATTCATTACGAAACCCAAATGTTTTAGTGTCATATATTTTCATAAAATATCGTGATTCGAATATCTTGTTAAACAAGAAAATATAGCGAGTTAAACGTGTAAGAACTTAGTTAATTTAGATACAACTCAATTGATTAAGTATGTATGTCTTCAATCATGAAGTCAAATATTTAAATCTTTCTGCACTTTAAAGTATAATAAAAAAAATATTTGAATAAAGTAAACATAATTATTTACTGTTAAAAGTACAGGTTGAATTGGTGGCTCCATCTAAAGTTGCAGACGGTTGTCCATTGAAATCCTTCAAATTCTTCAAAACAAAAGAGGCTTCCACCGACCTTTTTGAGAACAGAACTGGATCTATTAATACTCGAACACCTTGGTGGTAAGATTTTTTTTTTTTTACTCCACAAAATCTAAATACGAGTTAGTTCTTGAACTTTGAAACTTATATTTAGATAGTCTCTAAATTTTTTAAAATATATATTAGGCATTTAAATTGTTAATTTGTTTGTCTAATAGATCCAACTGTCTTAAGAGTTCAATATGTGTATTTTTTTAGTTTTATGTGATATTATTCATTTAACAATGGATCGAATTTGTAATTAAACCAAAAAAAAAAATCTATCTTTCAGCTCTTCGGATATTCATAAATCTATGGAATTTGTTTAGGGATGGAAGTGTTTTGTATGGAAGTAATGAAGAAATGTTGAAGAAGGTAAGAACTTATAAAGATGGGAAGCTAAAGATTGACGATGACGGCCTTCTTGCTCACGATAAAGATGGCATTGCCATCTCCGGCGATGTTAGAAATAGTTGGGCTGGTGTCTCTTCTTTGCAGGCTCTCTTTATTAAGGAACATAATGCCGTTTGTGACGTCTTAAAGGTTTGTATCTCTGACCTCTTATCAAGTGCATACTTCATACGGTTTCATATTTCTTTATTTTTTTTAAGAAAAATACAAAATATACACCGTTGTGTTTGTTTGATAATTACTTTTTTCTTATTCTTTATTCATTGCTTTTATTAAAATTAATATATTATTTTTTTATGGTTTTTTCCAAATTCAATTTCGGTAAAAATGAAAGTTTTGTATTGAAGATAAAATTGAAAATTGAGAAATGCAAATGGGAAAAGGTAGACTACACATTGGAAAAGCTTAATATTGGAAAAGGGAAAAAAAAAAAAAAACTGATATATCGGTGATATTTCCACCATAAATTGGTAGAATTTCCACCATTTTCTTGAGCTAGGAATGATATTTCCATCGATCAATATATCTTTAAATTTCAAGAAAAAAAACGATCGTACCTCCTTCCCGCATATCTCTATCAAATACTTGACTATATGAATATTTTGACGTTATATCGCGATATTTTCATTCTTGGATTCCTTTTTATGTATATAGTTTAGGAAAGAGAGAGACTTATCACTATTAAAATGAAATAATGTTAAAATTAAATGCAGAAGGAATATGAAGATATGGAGGATGAAGATTTATATCGACGTGCAAGACTTGTGACTTCTGCTGTGATTGCTAAAGTTCATACTATTGATTGGACTGTTGAGCTTCTCAAGACTGACACTTTGCTGGCTGGAATGAGAGGCAATTGGTATTTTACTCTTTTCTTTTTATTCTTTCAAAAGTTTCAAAAATCACACTATTTATGGTAGTTTCTTTAATTTTATAAGGTACGGATTATTGGGAAAGAAATTCAAAGACAAATTTGGACATGTTGGAGGATCCATTTTGGGAGGTTTAGTGGGTTTGAAAAAACCAAATAATCATGGTGTTACCTATTCCTTGACTGAAGAATTCACCAGCGTCTATCGTATGCATCAACTCCTACCCGATTCTTTCTACCTCAGAGATGTAGATGTTGATCCCGATGAGAACAAATCTCCACCATTGATTAAGAAGTAACTCGCCTTTCTCTCTCACTCTTTATAGTAATTATTGTGGTTTATTTCAACCAATTTAATGGATTTTCATTTTTGTTTAAATAGCGTGCCAATGAGTAACATGATAGGGCTTAAAGGAGAAGAGACCTCAAAGAAGATGGGCTTCACAGCCCTATTAGTTTCAATGGGCCACCAATCCAGTGGAGCCCTAGATCTGTGGAATTATCCAGTGTGGCTCAGGGATCTCATAGCCCATGACACGGACAACAAGGATAGGCCAGATCACGTTGACCTTGCAGCTCTTGAAGGTGTTGACCCAATCACAGCCCTTCAATTTCTCTTGTGATTTAATCTGAACCGTTGGTTTACATCAATTCATGATGGAGCTGATTTTGTGATGATAAATCCTTTTTTTTTTTTTTTTTTTTTTCCATTTCCCAGTTTACAGGGATAGAGAGAGGAAAGTTGCTAGGTATAATGACTTCCGCAGGGGATTATTTCTCATTCCAATCTCCAAGTGGGAAGATCTGACGGACAATCCAACGGCGATTACAGCGCTTCGTGACGTGTACGGTGATGATGTGGAGCAGCTTGATATTCTGGTGGGGTTGATGGCAGAGAAGAAAATCAAGGGCTTTGCTATTAGTGAGACTGCTTTTATCATTTTCTTGCTCATGGCTTCAAGGTAAACTAAACCAAACTTTGATCTTTTTAATTATTTATTTATTTTTTTAGAATTAAGTTTCTTTATGTACAAATTATCTACTTTTTTAAGTGTGTTTTTAAAATCGAAACCAAAACTATAAGAAAATAAGTTTGATGTTTTAATAAAACCATTTTGATTTTACTTTTGTAGTAATTAAAATAACATAATAGATGTCAAACTTGACCTAACCCAAGGAAATAAAAACCCTAATAATGCAGGAGGCTAGAGGCAGATAGCTTCTTCACGTGCTATTTCAATGAAGAAGTATACACAAAGAAGGGATTGGAATGGGTAAACACAACAGAGAGTTTGAAAGATGTTATAGAAAGGCATCATCCAGAGATTTCCAAGAAATGGATCAACTCATCAAGTGCTTTCTCTGTTTGGGATGCTCCTCCTAACAAGCCCAACCCTATTCCACTTTACCTTCGTATTCCTCATTGACTCTTTTTTCTCTTTTCACCCTTATGCATGGTCGTTTTACTGTCATGTTGATTTTCTTTTCTTTTTCTTCCACGTCTTAGTGTGAAATTTAGATTTTGATGATTCTCATATTTTCCGAATAAAAAAGGCGTATGCTTGTTCTTGTTTCTCATCATACAACTTGTTTTTACGTATAGACGACTTAGTGCATGTTACCACAATACACAACTTAACTAACCATAATTTGTTTATACATAAGACTAGCTTCTTTAATTAGATAGTTGATCTAACATAGTTTACTCAAGGAAATTAAGGTTTTTAAATGATACATTTATTAAAGTTTTTATTGTATTAAGAGTAAATCTTTTGATATAAATGACTCACATTTTATTAATAAGACCAATCAGCCGTCTATATACACGTGTGAGGAGGCAATGGTTGAAAATTAAACATGTTTTAATTAGATAAGTTATAGATGAAATCATTTATGAGAGTTGGCAAAATTAAAGGATGAGAGTTAATTAAGTATCTTAAAGTAAGAGTTAATTTAGTAGAGTTTCACATGAATTAAGCATACGACTTTAATTGTTCCATGTATGTTTAATTAGGGGTGTGAGTTATGTATATAAATTTTCCCAGGACAACCTATAAATAGGATTGACATTTACATTGTTGATGCAACCAAGTGTGTAGAGAACACACAAAGAGAGTTCAATTAGAAGTGCGAACCAAGTTTGAAGAGTCTTTCAATTAAAAGCGTTTTTGTTTCCTCTCAAATAATTAAAGAATGAGAATTAATTAAGTATGTTAATGGAAGAACACACATGCTTCCAACAATGTGGTATCAGAGCTTGAGTTTGAAAAATAAGATTTTTTTTTTTTTTTTTTTTTTGCAAATGAAAAATAACAATTTGGTTCCCTTCCAAGTGCCTCAATTTATGAAAGAAAATTATAGCAATTAGTTTATTCGTATGAAAACTCTACTTGGTTCACAAGATGTATGGGACATTGTCAATAATGGTTCTGAAGAATCAAAAAATTATGCGGGTTTAAATCAAGTTCAACGAGAAGCTTTGCAAAATACAAGAAAGAAAAGCCAAAAGGCTTTCACCATCATTCATCAAGCCACCAATAATCCAAATTTTGAGAAGAATTTTGGAGCAACCACTGCACATCAAGCATGGAAAATTTTGGAGAATACATACAAATTAGTAGATCGAGTCAAGAATGTTCGCCTCCAAAAATTGGGAGATGATTATGAATCATTAAATATGAAGGAGTCTGAATCGGTTCATATTATACTTCAAGATTGATAGCAGTAGTAAATGAAATGAAAAGATATGTTGAGACATTAAATGATGAGCAGGTAATAGAAAAGATACTTCGCTCATTAGATGAAAAATTCAATTTTATCATTGTAGCTATTGAAGAATCAAAAGACTTGAGTACAATGTCTGTTGATCAACTCATGGGTTCCTTACAAGCCCATAAAGAGAAGCTTCTCAAGAAGAACAAACAGATAACTAAACAACTTTTTCAGTCAAAGTTACAGTTGAGATATAAAGAAGATAGCCAAGAAAAAGGCAATCAAGGTCGTGGATGTGGTAACAATCGTGGATATGGTGATTTCAGAGGTCGAGGTCGAGTAAATTACGGTCAAAGAAAATTTGATTAGACTAATTCAATCTCTAATTCATCAAGAGGTCTTTGAAGACAAATGTGTGTGTGTCAACATGTCTTACGGTCTCCTTCATTGGTTTGCATCGTAAGACCTTCTTGCATGACCTCATGGCGCCTTGGGAGCGTCCCCCTTCGAATGGCTTGTGCATTAGATCAATATTAGGGTGAACTTCAGAAATGGTTTCTGGATAGGATCACTTTAGTTTTTGCCACAAAGGGTAGTTCTTCTATATGAAGCAGCTGCTCATCCGGAAACACAGCACTCACTTCAGATTCGTTGTGGTCAACCTCGGGATTTTCCAGTTTGGACAAGTGATCCGCAACTTGATTCTCTGTCCCCTTCCAATCAATTATCTCGATATCAAATTCTTGAAGGAGGAGAACCCATCTGATCAACCTCGGCTTTGCGTCCTTCTTTGTCATCAAATATTTGATTGTCGAGTGATCAGTGTGAATGAGTACCTTAGTTCCCAATAGATATGCCCGGAATTTTTCCAACACAAAAATCACAGCCAGGAGTTCTTTTTCAGTGGTGGTGTAATTGCTTTGAGAAGGGTTCAGGGTTTTACTCGCATATGCGATGGGGTACAAAATAGTTTTCTTCTTTTGCACTAATGCGGCTCCCATCGCATACCCGCTTGCGTCGCACATGATTTCGAATGGCAGTGTCCAATCTGATGCAATTAAGACGGGCGCGGTAATCAGCACGTCTTTTAAAATTTGGAATGCGTTGAAGCAATTGTTGTCAAATTCAAATTTTTTGTCCACCACTAACAACGCACTCAGTGGTCGTGCTATCTTAGAAAAATCTTTAACGAATCGTCTATAGAATCCAGCATGCCCCAAGAAGCTTCGCAAAACCTTCATGTTGGTTGGGGGTGGAAGCTTTTTAATTGCGTCAATCTTTGCTTTGTCCACCTCCAACCCTTCCCGAAAGACTTTGTGTCCCAACACTATACTCTCTTTCACCATGAAGTGACATTTTTCCCAATTGAGCAACAAATTTGTCTCTTCACATCTCTTCAGAATTTTCTCCAAATTAGCTAGGCAGACTTCATACGTGTTCCCATAAACGGAGAATTCATCCATAAATATTTCTATTGAGTCCTTGAGAAAATCTGAAAAGATCGCCATCATGCACCTTTGGAATGTGCTTGGCGCATTCCAGAGGCCAAACAGCATGCGACGAAAAGCACATGTCCCATATGGGCAAATGAATGTGGTCTTGTCTTGGTCTTCAGAAGCTATCATGATTTGATTGTACCCGGCATATCCATTCAAGAAGTAATAAAAATCATTCCCTGCTAGTCTGTCTAGCATTTGATCAATGAATGGCAAAGGGAAGTGATCTTTCTTTGTGGCCGCATTCAATTTGCGGTAGTCCATGCAGATGCGCCATCCAGTGATGGTCCTTTGTGGTATTAATTCATTGTTCTCATTTGGTACTACCATCATTCCTCCCTTCTTCGGCACACATTGCACGGGGCTGACCCACGTCCTATCTGCAATGGGATAGATAATGCCCACATACAACCACTTGATAATCTCCTTTTTGACGACCTATTTCATCGCAAGGTTAAGTCTGCGTTGATTTTCAATAGTTGCTTTGTGGACGTCCTCGAGACGAATGTGATGCATGCAGTACGCGTGGCTAATTCCTCTGATGTCAGCGAGCATCCAACCAATTGTTCGCACATGTTTCTTGAGAATGTTCATCAACGCATTCTCTTGATCCTCGTTGAGCGCAGAGGAAATTATCACTGGCAGCTTCTCATTCTGCCCCAAAAATGCGTACTTTAAATATGTTGGTAGGGTTTTCAGTTCAAGTGTTGGTGGTTCCATGAGAAAAAGTTGTGTTATTTTTCTTTCTTCCTTCGTCTCTTCTTCTTGCGTTGCGATCGATCCTTCTTCTTTGTTTGTTTTTGTTACGATCGCATTGCAGGTAGCTACAGATGCGTTGGCATCCTCTTCTTCACACTCTTTATCAGACTTTTCTTCTTCAATCAAATTCAGGTCATCGTCAGAATCTTGTAGGTCTTCCTCATCTGGGAATTTCATGGCACGAATCATATTAAACTTGATCTTCTGCTCGTTTATGCTCAAAGTGATTTCTCCCTTGTGCACATCAATTTGAGCTCGACCCGTTGATAGAAAAGGTCGCCCCAAAATGATGGGTACATCCTTGTTAGCCTCATAATCTAGGATGATGAAGTCAGCTGGCAATATAAATTTATCAATCGTGATCAGCACATCCTTCACCTTACCTTCTGGATGAACCAGAGATCTATCAGCCAATTGGAGAGTCACGAATGTGGGCACAAGTTGCCCCACATTTAATTGTCGAAAGATTGATAACGGCATCAAATTTATGTTGGCTCCTAAGTCACACAGGCTTGCTCAATATAGAGTCCTCCTATGGAGCAAGGAATAGTGAAGCTCCCAGCGCTCATCTTCGGTGGGATAATAGATTTGGAACTTGTGTTAGTGCCACCGTGGCAAATTTTCCATTGCCTCTCTTCTTAGTTACCATGTCCTTCAGAAACTTGGCATAGGCAGGCATTTCCTCAATCGCTTCACTGAAAGAAGTATTAACATGTAATTGTTTTAACATAGACAAGAAGCATTGGTACTGTACCTCTTCGTTTTTCTTCTTCCTTAGCCTCTGAGGGAAAGGTGGTAACTGAACTTTCACTGTTCCCGTTTCATTTGACTTTGAGGTTGACGCAACCTCAAGTTCTACTGCTTCATTTTCTTTTTCTTCTTCTTGTGTTGCCGCAATCTCAGGCTCAGTTGCGATGGAAATTGATTTGTTCTGCTCCTTCTTTTCTCCTTCCACAATCTTTCCACTGCGCAATGTCACAACCTGACATTGCTCCTTTCTTGATCCCCTTGGGTTGCGTGAAAGCTCGGTTGAACTTGGCAGCACCCCTTGCGGTCTATTTTAAGCTCATTCGTAATCTGGCCCATTTGCAATTCAAGGTTGTGGATGGACGTAGCCTGACTTTGAAGAACTGTCTCGTTTTTCTCTATATAATGCTTCAATAGGCTTTCTAGAGAAGAAGATTGCGGTGGTTGTATTGAGCTACTTGTTTGGTTGCTCTGTTGACCGTTGTTGCGTTGAAAGAATCCTGGTGGCCCTTCTTTTTGTGCCATAGATTGAAAATTTTGTTGTTGATTCTTCCAAGCAAAATTGGGGTCGTTTTTCCACCTGGGGTTGTAAGTGTTTGAAAAGGGGTTATTCTTCAAAAAATATACAGACTGTGGATTTTGCGGGCAATCCTCCATCGCATGCCCATCACCGCAAGTCTCACACCTTGCAGTGTTTTGACTTATTGCGTTGATTTGCCCACTTTGCGATGTTGGGCTGCTGATCGCCATTCCTTGAATCAAATTCATCATTGCGGTCATTTCATTTTGTAATGAAACAATGGCACTGTTATTTGCGACAGAATCTTTGAATCTTAATCTCTCATCACTCTCCCTCCAATCTTCATGGTTCTTGGAGATGCAGTCCAGGATATTCTTCGCCTCATTTAAGTTTTGTCAAACAGACCACCAGCTGCTACCGTATTGGCAACAATCTGCGAAGCAAGATTCAAACCGTGATAGAAAATTTTCATTTGCAGGCAATCTGGTAGCCTATTATGCAGACAGTCTCGGACCAACCTTTTAAACCTCACCCAAGCATCGCTGAGCAATTCGTCCATCTCTTGTTCAAAATTAGTAATAAGCTTTCTTCGTCTTGCGTTCTCGGTAGGTGGAAAATACTTCTTCATAAACTTCTCCACCACCTGCTCCCAATAAGTAATTTCTCCTGGTTCGAGTGAATAAGCCCATTTTCTAGCCTGATCATAGAGAGAAAATGGGAATAACGTCAGTCGAACTTCTTCAGTAGAGATGTTCGGCAACACAAAAGTATTGCAGATTTCAGTTAAACTTCAAAGATGGGCATGCGGATCCTCGATACGCCTTCCTCCAAATTGACCTATAGCCTGGATCATCTGCAGCATCACCGCTTTCATTTCAAATCTACTTCCGTCTAAGGCAGGCCTCATGATTCTCGGAGAGAAATCATAGAGGTTTGGTGATGCATAGTCTCTAATGGGCCTATTGCGATCGTTTGCCAACAGAATCGGATTTTCCATGACATTGTTGTTGTTTGGTGCTCTATTTCCAGGCTGCTCCCCCATCTCTTCTTTGTCAGATTGTGGTTGCTGTTGGTGGTCTCTTAATCTCCTTCGAAATTTTCTCTCAATCTCTAGGTCGTAGTTCGCCAGAGATTGAGAGTTCTACAAAGAATTCACAAAAATTACCGTTAACAACTATTTTGCCGAAGTCCCCAGCAACGACGCCAAAAAACTTGATGCGTTATTTTATTGAATGAAAAAATGGATGATATGCATTCATGGATTGCGTTGTGCACTCAAGTATCCCCAGCGGAATTCAAGTGTAAATTCCCCTGAGTTTTCTGGTAAGTCCAAGGTCGAACACAGGGACTTTTGAAAATAGTTGCATTGGTGATTTTTATGAAAACTTGCGGTAACCAGTTAAATAAATAAATTGTTGGATTATTGTTTGCGTTGATGAAAATATATAACGAATGCAGCAGAGTTTGAAAAGAGTTGGTAAACAGAAATACGATGAATATGCGGTAAACGGGTTGAGAAAAGTTTCGACTAATACTCCCTAGAATGTGTCCATGCTTTACAATCATACAACATGCATACAATAGTAAACCACCTTTCGGCGTGAATGCTACGGCTTCTAAGGCTAGAACGCATGCAATAAATATGCGATAAGTCTACATGGTTTACACATAAACCTCTATCTCTATATATGCGATGACAACATGACATTCACACAAATATGCGACCACATAATATCACTCCCATTACTAGGATGCATACGATGCAAGTTGACAAACAGAGCTTATCTTTAAGTCCCTATCTCTTGTTTATGGAAGCCTAATCTTGCTCTTTCGAATTCAAATTCTAACCTAGCTCTCTCGAGACATTAGGTTCTTTCTTTAGATTCTCTCTCGAGTAACTCTAAAGGGTATTTTGCACAATATACAACAAGACAATCGCAAGCGATGAACTTCCTAGGTCATGTTAGCTTAGTTCTTCTCAACCCATTAAACTAGTTTAGCTACTCATGCGTATTAAGAGAGTGAGCAGATGTAGAAATAGAACTTTCATTGAATAGATATGAGATGAAGTACAAATAACAATGCAAGTAAAGTAGAGAGCCTGGTAGTAATTTCTTGCTGCTAGGCGTTTACACTGTTTCTACTCGTGCTCTAAAGATATTCTCGCTCTCGCGAGAGTCGGCCCGCTCTCTGTTCTTACGCCCCAAGGTTCTCTCCTGAGCTACATTGAGCGATCTCCAGCGTCACCACTCTTCTCTTGCTCCGCCGTAAAATGGAAAAGAAAACTATGAACAGAAGCACTGATGAATTCGTTAACTGATCAACCCCTTTTCTGAAGATTACACTTGGTATTTTTAGGGCATCAAAGGTGAAAGGTGGCTTCTCTCTCCCGATTGTATAGATGGGACAGCTTTAATTCCTGACTGATGCGTCGGATAATTGTCACCAATAAAGTTGAATGTACTTTGTGACCATCATCGACTGTCAACTTAATTTGGATCCGACTGCCGTCAACTTTCTGTCCCATCGATCTTAATTATTCTTTCACCCGGATGCATCCACCATGTTGCGCTGACCATGTTAGTGGATTTTTCCTTAATTTTGAAATTCTTTTCAAAATTAAAACCAAATTTTAGTGTTAATTTTATTAGTTAAACTAAAATTTCATTAATTTTATCAAAATTAATTCAATAATTAATTTTTAAATAAAATTAATAATTAATTTAAACAATTTAATTAATTCTTATTAATTTAATATCACATAATAAACTAAGTAAACACCAATTCCACAATCACAAATATATATTCATGTAACTAATATTTAAATCATATTTAAATATTATCCGAGTCTCCAATTTCGTTTAATTCCATAATTAAACGTGTAATTATATCGCATATAATTGCCTAATTCTCTTAATTCGAATTTGAATGCTTCAAATTTACTCATCACGCTATTCTAAGGTTTATTCTGTTTGTGAGCTAGTAGGGGGACCTAATGGATCTACAGATCATGGACTCTAACGATCCGAGATTAATCGACTAAACTCTTTACCTAATTAACCAACATTCGTTAACTACCGAGTCACTCCACTAAAGCCTAGTAATTGCACTCCCTGTTGGGTTTTATGTCCTAAAACTCGTGGTTTATAAACAATTAACTTATTATGTTATCAATAAATTTGTTATTGAGGTTTTATTCAATAAAGTTTGTTAGGCCTTTAAAGGATGTATATTTTCTATGTTAATTTCTCCAAAATTGTGTTGATTATTTCCTTTAAATGCTAATTTGTAGGTAAACGGTCTTAGGGGCATTTAGAAGTCATTAAGAAAAAAATAGGCCAAAAGGATTCAAAAATGACCAAGAGAATCGAGTATAATCGAGTGCCATCGAGTATTTAGAAAAATACTATAGAGTAAAATCGAGTAAGGCTGAGTAATCAAGCATCGAGTAAAAAGGCCATCGAGTAAATACCCAAAATGTCATCGAGTAAGGCTATCGAGTCATCGAGTAATAACTGAAAAGGTCATCGAGTAAATGTTACCGAGTATTGACCATCAAGCATCGAGTATTGACCATCATGCATCAAGGATCGAGTATGAAACAGAAAACTCACTTTTTAAACTGCAGAAAACTCAATGCGTTCGTTCTTTTTTTTCAGATTTTGATGCAATTCATCCTCGCGCCTCACGATGGTTTGTTGCTGGTATAAATTTTAGTTTAGTTCTTCAGCAAAAAAGAGAGGATATCATTTTGAGAGATCATTTTTTAAGAGATACTTCGGAAAGGAAAACCTCATTTCTAGGGAGGAAGCACGATTTCGATGGAGCCATGAATTTCTCTCTGTATCAATTAGTCTCTATGGTAATTTTGTTACCTACCTAAGTTAGAGTTTGATTTCTTTTTTATTTGTAAACAATAATTTGTAATTCTTCATGAATTTGTCTATGGATTTATGAAGTAATTTAATCTTGTTTCTATTTCAAGAGTTTTTGCAAATTCTTTTGAGTTTTCTACTTTCCTTTATCATTAGCAATCTGAATTTGAGTATTCTTGAATCTGATTTTAATTCTTGAAGCATATTGAATGATCTATATCTTGAGCATGTTTAGCCTAGATGCTTGGTTTTGTCACATTCAATCATGATTGAATATGTTGCTTTTAACATGTTCAATAGAATGTCTAGCCAAGATCTCCAAGAGGCAATAATAATTGTGTGTTGAATGGCTAACTAACCTAGGACAAACTAATTACTAGGTTTGGAGAAATTTTGGTTAATTGAGTAAGCTATCTTAAAAATTAATTGACGCAATTGAATCCTAGAACTTAATGCGCGTGTATTCTCTTCTATTTGACCGCTAAGGAACCCAATAGAGGTAGAAACATGTAGATAGATTAGGGTTAGGGCTATCCTACCTTGATCGTTGATTAGGATGCTTTCTTGACTAGGTTATGCTAGTTGTCTACCTTTGTAGAGACTACTTTAATCTAGATTAAGTAAGTAATTGTGTGCTTAATCCGATTGTGAATTAAATTTGTAGAATTCAATGATAAGAATTGCAATGAACGTCTAACTTGGATTAGAATCAAGATTGTTCTAAACTTGGTTACAACTATCCTTTATCTTTTTATTTTTAGCATGTTTCTTGTCTTAATCAAAAACCTCGTTTTATAGCTTTCATAGTTAAGCTTGGTTAAAGAAAGGATTAAATAACATTTTCTTGTGGATCGACCTCTTACTTCTACTTTAACTACGAGTTAGTTAAGTTGTTGTTCGAGCTTTATAAATATTGTTTGTTTTGGATTAGGTAGAATTAACGACACCTACTTAGCTCCGGACAAAGTTGTTATTGAATGTATGAATTGTTCATTTTGTTTTAGAAAGAAGAATAAATCCAATAAACTAAGGATCGATGACTCTGTAGTTGTTACAATTTGTTGTAAAGTGCTACAAATGAAGTAATCCTGATTCGTTCATGTATTGACATGAAGAGCGGAGGCGTCCTATGCAATGAGTTTGAAAAAGATCGGACCAAGAAATAAGCCACTCTTACTTTATAACGTTGTTTACTGTTTAAGACTGACTATTTCAAAGCGATGACCTAGGTAACTTGACTTTAATCCTGAGCTAACTATGAACTCTTATTTATTTGAGATTATCCTTAGATTTTCATGGGTGAGGGTTGGCTCAACAGCACCGACTCAATAAGTCTCCTAGGGTGCAAGACGAAATTCACTCCTACCCGCTTTTAGGGATAGTAGAGAGGTTGTTCCCTTAAGTGCTGACTCCAAATCTTGAACAAAGGGCCCTACCCTTTCATTGGCCCGATAGGGATTTAGTTTAGTGATTAGATCACAAACCAATTGTTCATTAGAGGATCAATAGGACTTAAGGAGCAAGATGTAATCTTGGGGGGAAAAACAACTTTTGACCCAACCGTTATTACGAACAACCTATGAAGGGTTAGCTTACTAATCATGATTATATCGAGTAAATATAATATATCTACAGTGAGAGAAGTGCAATTATTGGGCTTTAGTGGAGTGACCCGGTATTTAACGAATGGTGGTTAATTAGGTTAAAGAGTTTAGTCGACTAATCTCGGATCGTTGGAGCTCATGATCTGTAGGTCCATGAGGTCCCCGTACTAGCTCATATCGGACTAAACCTTAGAACAAGTGACGAACAAATTTGAAGTGTTCAAATTTGGTTTTTGGAGAAAATCGTTAAATATATCATATATATTTAACCTAATATTTAATTGTGAATTAAACATAAAGAGAGATAAAATAGGAGATATTTAAATAAGATTTAAATATCAAGATTATGAATAGGGATTCATATTCATTGAGATTATTGTTGAATTTAACATTAAATTAAATTAATTAAATTATTTAATATTAATTTAATTTTAAAATTAATTATTAGAATTAATTTTGAAATTAAAAAGAATTGGTCAAAATTGCATTGAATGTCAAAATTGTTGACTAGGTAAAAAATGCAATGAAAGTCAATATGTTGACTTTTGACTTCGAAAGTCAAAAAGTCAAATTTTTTGACTTTGGACTTTGAGAGTCAAACTTTGACTTTGACCAAGTTAATGGAAAGATCCAACAATTGTGAGTGGGGGAATGTCAACTTTTGCATTGTTAAGTGTTGTCTTCATTTAAAGACACTTGAGAATAATCGAGAAGACTCTCATGGTAGATTTTTATAAGATTATTTTCTCTCAAAGACTTAACCATCCCATACTATGGCTGGAGAATAATCGAGAAGACTCTCATGGTGGTCTATGAACCATTCGTGAGGAGATTGGAACTAATTTGGAGAAGATTCAAGTCTACAAAGGTTGTATTTCTTCTATCCTTATGTACTTGTTTTAATTCGTTCGGAGCTAAGTAGGTGTCGTTAGTTCTTCTTAACCCAAAACAAACAATATTTGTAAAGATCAAACAACAACCTAAACTAACTAAAGTGGAAGTAACAGGTCGATCCACAGGGAAAGGTTATTTAATCTTTTCCTTAAATAAGCTTAATTAAAAATCAAAAGACAAAGGATAATTGTAAACAAGTTTAGAACAATCTTGCTTCTAATCCATGTTAGACGTTCAATGCAATTCCTATCATTGAATTCTACAAATTTAATTTACATTCAGATTAAGCTCACAACTACCCACTTAACTAGATTAAACTAATCTCTACAAAGGTGGACAACTAGCATTAACCTAGTCAAGAAAGCATCCTAATTATTAATTAAGGTAGGATAGCCCTAACCCTAATCAATCTACATGCTTCTACCTCTATTGGGTTTGATAGCGGCCATATAGAAGTGAATACACGCACATTAAGTTCTAGGATTCAATTGCACCGATTAATTGTCAAGATAACTTACTAAATTAATCGAATTTTCTTCAAATCTAGTAATTAGTGCATCCTAGGATAGCCATTAAACACACAATTACTATTACCTCTTGTAGATCTTGACTAGACATTCTATTGAACACATTAAAAGCACACATTCAATCATGAGTGTTACAAAACCAAGCATCTAGGCTAAATATGTTCAAGATATAGATCATTCAACATGCTTCAAGAATTAAAAACGGATTCAAGAATGCTCAAATCAAATTGCAAATAATTAAGACGAGTAGGAAACTCAAAAGAATTACAAGAACTCTTGAATTAGAAACAATGATTACTTCACAAATCCATGACAAATTCATGAAGAATTACAAGTTATTGATTACAATCCAAAAAGAAATTAAAATCTAAGCTAAGTAAGAAACAAGATTACCATAGAGACTAATTGATATAGAGAGAAATTTCAACCTCCATCGAAATCGTACTTCCTCCTTTTGCAAAAATGAAAGAAAAACTATTTATAATTGCAAGGTAACGTTGTGCTTAAGACGTGATGATGGCCGTGACACTGCGTTGCGCGAGGCGCACGTGGGATCAGTCGCGTCAAATTCCTAGAGCGTTGCAACGCTTCCCTATTTTGCAGCAAAAGTAGGCTTTCTGTCTTCAAGCATTGCTCAACGCTTCTCCTAGGGTCGTGACGCAGAAGCTCAATGGAATTTTGGTCAACTATTTTATTCTCTTCAATTTTGTTGACTTTCTTGGTCATATTTTTATCCTTTTTGGCTCAATTCTCTTGGAATGACTCCTAATCACCTCTGGGACTGTTTTACCTATAAAATAAGCATTAAAAACAAATAATCAACATGGTTTTGGGGGAATTAACATAGAAAATATATATCTTTTAAAGACCACCCCCAACCTAACTCTTGGTCGTCCCGAGCAAGTCTAAACTAGAAATATCCATACAGTCAATCAAAAACATGAATATTAATTATGCATTCATTCAGATAAGTCATTCAAAAATGTTAATATGTTCATGTTATTTACGCAAAAAATTGATTCATATCTCTCTTTTCAACAATCAAGCAAGCGAATGATACAAATGGGCATTTAAACCTTAATTTTTTTTAATTAAGATTTGAAGCCTATTTTTGAAAAGAAAACTTATTTTTCTTGTAAAGCCATAAAAGAAAAGACTACTCAGTTTTGGTTTATTTAAAGGCTAAAACTAGTAGAAAGGCTATATCCAACTCTCAATTCCTATCCGCCCTAAACTAGCTCAGTTATCGATCTAAAGTATACCTATCTTGCAAAAAAAGAGAGATAATTCTAGGACAAAGGTGCCTTTATTTTTTTATACTCACGCACACAAAATGTAGTTGCCATTTCTTTAACCTAGAGGAATAGCTTTCACACTTATACCGTAAGGAACCTATCGATCTTTTCTCAGGGCCCTAACTAACACGATGGAGGTAGCTCTTTTCACCTCTATCTATGCACACACACATGCATTAGTGAAGATTAAGATAAATAAGCAAGCTTGCTCCTTTTTTTTTCTAAACACTAGGCCCTTTTTTATCCTCTTTATCTAGAATTATCTCTAAAACAAGTGACTTTATCTTAGACCAAAATTTGTCCTATTGAGTGACAAAGAAAAATAAATCGGTATGAAGTTTCTAAGAGTTTTGAGATTCTAAATAAATCTAAAGACTAAGTATTCAATTTTTAATGAAGTTAAAAGGAAAAGAAAGTTTCTTTTGAAAAATGAGTTTCAAAATTTGTTAGAAAATATTTTGAAAAGCTTAAAATTTGATTTGTATCATTGCTTGTGTCACACCCCCTCCCAGACTACTCTCTGCGCCTAGAAAAGGACATGACTGCAGTCTGCAGTAGTTATCAACCCTTTTGCTGACACTTACTGCCTAATAAATTTTGTGGAAATGCTCTAATACCAAGCTTGTCACACCCTACCCCAAGCTCGCCTCCTGAGCCCGTGGAGAGGCGTGAGAGACTGTAGATACCACCCTTTTGTGATACCTACTGCCCATCTCTACCTTACTACACTCAGTAAACTTTAAGCCAAAGATGTAATCAATAATTACTTAACTAACTCATTTTATTACCAACAGCATGGCGTTTATACGACTCTCAGGCTTAACTACAAAGTTTACATCAACAACTCTAAATGCTAGAAGTGTGACTATGGCTTATGGTATATCTTAACCTTAACAGTACCCTGGAATTCCTCAACCTCCGCTACCTGGGGGGGGGGGGGGGGGGGGGGGGGGGGGGGGATAAAACATGGAAAACGTGAGCTACAAAGCTTAGTGAGTGGTGGTTTTATACAAACATAGGTTTGATTTCAAAAATTCATTTTTGGGAATACAATTCCACAATCAACAACAATCACATAAAAAAATGTAACCACCCCAGCCTGTCAGCTGGACAACCCTAGCATGATCATGTATCTTCCCCGGGATTCTCCGTGAATAACCCACGATGACCAACGTGAACACAATCCTATAGTCCGCTGAGTATATTGATAATTTCAACTAGACATTCTTGAGTACGTTGACAATTCCAGTCAGGTACCTTGACAGTCCCGGCCAAGTGTCCACAAGGCATGCTGACAGTATCCCGAGTTCAAATCTTGTTCCAATACAATGACACATACATTATGACCCCAACACAACAACAATCAACTCCAGACAAGACACATTTCCAGATCATGCCAATATATCAAATATAACCTATATATATAATCACATATATGCATAGAAATTAACCATACAGGCAATAGAATAACCACTCACCTTGGTTGGTAGGAACTTTCCTCTCCGAAGTCCCTTAGGTTTCCTCGGTTTCCCTTTTTAACCCTAAATTCCATATTCAATTACAAGCTTAGATTACTCATAGTCCCAGACCTTATTTTAAGATACTTCCTTCTATAAACATGTTCTAAATAGTCTCAGGAAGCGTACCTTAAAATATTAGCTCATAACTCCTCGTGGTTTGGCCGAAATCTTCAAATCATCAAGACTGGCTCAAGCTTACCCGAGAGCTCGACCATTCTGTCTTTTCCTGACTTTCCAGCCTGATTCCTTGGAGATTCTTCTCCAGAAGCCCTTGAAAAACTAGACTCTCTCAGCTTTCAAGTGGCTTTAGAATCACTCCAAATGCACAAGTAGTTTGGGAGAACTCCTCGTCCCAAATTGATGTTACTTCCAGATCTTAATGTCTGCCAGCACCTCCTCCTCTTGGAATAACTTTACCAACATATGGTCTTGCTAAACGCATTCATTCCTTCATCAACGCATAGTCTCCTTGCAATCATTTCTCATACACTTTTCCTAATGTCCTTTGAAGAGAATTCGAATTATGATCTGAAGAGAAGTCCTTGGCTCTATTTATAGGCGTCCAAAGTCCCTCCAAGGCCGACACCTCCTACTTGACTGCATGTCTAGGCGTCCTCTCTTCTTTTTTCCAACACAGCTCCTTGCCACAACCAGCTTGAAGTGTTAGCTTCTTCTTTATCCAGCTCAACCTAACCGGTTTGCAAGCTCCTTGGTGCATCCACCTCCTACTTTGAGTTGTCTTCCTCATGCAAACTTCCTTTGCACGAAGTCCACCTCCTACTAACTTAAACTTAACCCTTTCTCGATTAGCCAACATCAGCCCATGGCTTCCTTATCAACGTATCACTTATGCCATACTAACCTCATGAAATTGCAAGTCCTTGGTCGCATATCCTTCTTCTCTCGCATAGCTCACCTTTGGCTCATGCACTCAACTAGGATTATGACCAACACTCTTCCAACGCATATTATTTTCTCACATGCCCTTAGATGTCCTTAGCACATAGCACATCTCCAGCGCATAACAACCTTTGGGTCAAGCTAGGTCTCAACTCAATGCCTCATGGTATAGCTTACCATCGCCTAGCCTTTTGCCAATGCATCCCATATGACTAACGACAGCATGTCCTGATTGCTTGCCAACGTCCTTAGTCTCTTGCTCAAGACAAATGCAAACTAACCTCACTAGCCTTATGTACCGCCAGCCTTAGCAACACAAAGACATTTCACCATGCGCCCACCATGGCTTGTCCTATCGACTAGCTCATCGTATAGTTCTTCCGCTCATTGTCTAGCTCATCGTCTAGTAATATTGTCGCTCATCATCCAACGCACAGCCCATCGCATAGCACACAGCCTACCGCACAGCTCTTGCTCGTCGTGCAGATCTTATTGTTGCCCATCGTCTAGCACTGACGCCCATCGTCTAATGCATCACGACTATCGTCTAGCGCCCATGCCCATCGCGTAGCGCCATCACCCAGCGTCATCGTCTAGCGCTGATGTCGATCGTGCAGTGTCAATGCCCCATCACCTAGTGCTATAGTTTAGCGCGACTCTTCGCATCGTCTAGCGTCGTACCTTGCCGCACGATCGCCTACCGCATCGCTGAGCGCCGCTCAATTGCTACACGATCACCTACTACATCGCTTAGCTCTGCACATTTGCTACACGATCGTCCAGTGCCCGCTCATTGTTACACGATCGTCCAGCACGCAACTTCAATGCCCAGCGCCCATGCTCGCGCACACTTGACGCTGCCGCATGCTTTACTAACCTCTCAAGATTTTGGCTACCGCATGCTTATCCACGCATAGCCTTTCCTCTCGACCACACTTTGGCTTCCCTCAATGCCTAAATAACCTCTCAATTAAGCATGTCCAACGCATGGCACAACACCAACGCTTAACACAAGGCCAACGCATTGACAAATAATTAGCCATGAAATTCGGGTTTCACAGCTTGAGAGAACATGTCATCAAAGTTCATTGATAAGAATCAAAAGATTAAGAAAAACAAATGATCCATAATAAACAAAGTGAATGTTATTCTTGAATGAATAAACATGCTTAAGAATGAATCATGCATTAAAAGCAAAAATGAGTTATTAAAAGGAAAAAATATCAAGATCATGGTATTGTGTTTCATTAAAGAATAAAAAATATGCCATAGAAATGTAATAAAGCCTAATCAAGATATATTTAATCAAGATCATAAAATCCCCATAACTCGAGCTCACGTCCTGAAGGGTTCCAGACATGCAAGGATAATAGAGTAATTTTTTTTTACATTTTTACAACCCTAATAAAAAAAATGTAAGAACATGCGATGTACCCCCACCCCCAACTTAAAAATTAAACATTTTCCTCAATGTTTATAAAATTAAGATATGAGCGAGAAGACAAAAAGAAAAGGGAACAGAAAACTCCCCTTATTTTATGCATTGAGTGGTGGTAGAAATTTTTCTTCTTTTTTTTTTTTTTTTTTTGTTCTCTTCCTGCATTAATTCTTTTTCTTTCATTTTATTGTTCCTACAAAAAAGAGAAAAGAAAAAGAAAAAGAAAGGAAAAGAAAACCTACAAGAAAAAAATAAAGTTAGTCTTGTAATCCTAGAAAGCAAATAAAAGAAAGCAAGAAAATGAAAAATGAAAAATGAAAAATAGGGCAAAAAGATGAAGAAGATACCGGGAAAATATGTGTGGCCAATGTCAGTCTGAATCAGGTGAGTTAGGCTCTCGCTGGAGGTCGTATTGAAAACCTATGTTGGCATAGTAGAGACGGTCTTTTTCGCACATGAACTCGATAGTTCTCTACATATGCCTAACTCAGCGAGCGGTTTCGCGGCTCACCCTTAATGCTTCAATGGCGGTTCTAAAGGCTTGCTCACCTAATGTGTCACCACTATCAGGTTGCTCATGGGGATGACTAGGAAGTTCTACCCTAAGTGGTTCTTCTCTAAAATGTTCATCTTCCCCACCTAACTCTTCTTCTTCTTGTTCATGGAGTTCATCAACTCCATGACATCGGAAGACTAAGATGGACGTTTTAGAAATGAGAGCTTTACGCCTCACACGTTCATCATTTTCGGGCATTTCTACCCCAGACCTCTGACACGACAATGTTATTAAGCTAGGGTGTCCAAGGCTACCCGTTGCAGAACACTGTCCACATCGTTAGATGCAACCCCAAATTTAAACAATGCTTGTTCTCAAGCATAAGCTAAAAATTTCCTTTAGAAAGTCGACCACAATCTCTTTTCCTGGATTTCTCACGGATACTTCATTCAAATCCTATACACAAAAATTTCCTTAATTCTTATTCAAGTCTCTTCTTAAAATATTTCTAAGACCTAGGGACCGCAAGTTTAACCTTCAAAAAAAGACTTTACTAGCTTCCATGACATCGCATGATTTATTTCAAAAAAAAAAAAACTTTTTCACTAGGGTGTCAAATGATTTTTATCCTTGCATATTTTTTACATTATAATTTTTCTCTAACCTTGCGCTGATCTAAGTGTCTCGCCTTCGTTTTGGCTTGTCCCCACATGTGTCATGCGGACATCCAACTACGAGCAAAGCGCTCTTTCTCAGACTAAACTCATACCTACTCGGCAGCGGAGTTGCGATCATTTATTTATGCATTGATCATGATTCCTACCTTCGTTTTAGCTTGCCCCCACGTGTGTCATGCGGACATCCAACTACGAGTAGGATCCGATCGCAACGTTATGATGATTTTTTTTTCATTTTTTTTATAGAGCTAAAAATAGCAAGGTCGAAAATAAATACTTCACCCCCAAATTTAAAATGCAGCAATGTCCTCATTGCGAAAAGATTGAAAGAAGTCATGCGATGTTCTTAGGAAGTTTGGTAAAGGGTCAGTTTAAAAGAAAACTAGCAGACCACTAACTTTTAGAAATATTTCGTGAGGTGACCATCCTAAAATTAAGTTGACTCTAGTATACATGAAAAAAATGGAAGCATGTGTTTCATCGTTGAAATCATAATTGACAAAGAGAACGCATGCGGTGACTTACTAAATTTATCAATGTTAAATGATTGCGGTAACCAAAGAGGATGTGCTGATAAAATTTTCAAAATTAAAATGTGATGCGATAGGGCAGAATTTAGAATAAAGTCAAGGAAAAATAAAACTCCCAAATTTGCGTTATCGCCTGCATTATTTGTTGACGCATTCTGCTTTTCAGCGATCTTCTTTCTTTGCAATGCGGTGACGAAATAAAGTAGTTGCGTCTTCATATAGCGCCTCCGCAATCGTGTACCTTGATCGTTTGCAAAGAAAATATTGAGAGGGTCAATTAATAATAAAAAGAAGTTAACTAATTTTTTCTCATTCTTTTTTTTTCTTTTAAGCAAAGAAGTAAATATGCGATAATTTATAATAACAATGTGATGAAAGTTCATGAAGTATTGATGTAGAAAAAGGATATTCAAAAGGATTGCGTCCCTACTGAGTTTGCATCGCATAGTTACTCAGGGACCGTTTATTTTGTGGTACAAGCTGGACTTTCACGTCCACGGTGGCTTTTTCTTCTTTTCTCGATCTTCTGGAATCTTGACTGCCTTAATCCGGAGCTTTTCCCTATTGATGTTCATTATGATTTCCCCCTTGTGCACATAACTTTGAGTGCGACCGGTCGAAAGGAATGGTCGTCTCAATATGATGGGCACATCTTCGTCCGCTTTATAATCCAAAATGATGAAGTCTGCCGATAAGATGAATTTATCATTGAGATTGTGGCATCTTTCAACTCTCCCTCGGGATGTATTCGAGATCTGTCCGCAAGTAGAAGAGTCTCTGTCGTGGGTGTGAGTGTGCCAATATTCAATCGTTTGAAGATTGATAGTGGCATTATGTTTATACTCGCCCCAAGATCACATAGTGCTTGGTCACTGTAGACCCCTCCAATGGAGCATGGTATCGTGAAGATTCCTGGGTCGCACATTTTTTGTGGGATCATAGCATTTTACGTTACTGCCACTATTGTGATCTTGTCTTCATTATTTTGTTTCTCTTTCAATCTTTGTGGGACTGGTGGTAGCTTGACTTCTTCTGTCTCATGTTCTAAAGGCATAAGGGTGGACGCAACTTTGGGATTCATTTTCTCGGGCTTTTCCAAATTATAAGTCAACGGATCCTTGGTTGTTACCGCATTCAAGTTGGTCGTATTGGGTTCCTCCCCTACTTCTGCAATCATTTTGTCGCTTAGCAAAGAGACTGCTAAGCATATTCCTTCCCAGTACCCCCAGCATTGCGAGAAAGCTCGGTTGAGCTCGGCAAAGCTCCTTGTGGTCTACTTTTGAGCTCGCCCGCAATTTGTCCCAACTGAATTTCGAGATTTCGAATGGACGTTACTTGATTCTTAAGCACTGATTCATTCTTCTCAATGTACTGCTTCAACAAGCTCTCTAAGGACGAAAATTGCGGTGTCTGCGAGCTACTGGCTTAGTTATGCGTTGAAACGTTGGTTCGCGAGAAAAATTCGGGTGGCTCTTCTTTTACGCCACTAGTTGAAAGCTTTGTTGTTGATTTTTTCACGCGGAATTTAGGTGGTTTCTCCACCCGAGGTTGTATGTATCGGAGTAGGGATTATTCTTTATGAAGCATACTGACTATGGATTTCCTGGGCATTCTTCCATTGGATAAGCTTCTCCACAGATGGCACAACTTGTAGTCATTTGAGCAATTGCGTTGACCTGTCCTTTTTCGCTCCCGTGCTATTGATTGCGATGCCTTGTATCAAACTCATCATCGTAGTCATTTGATTCTGAAGGGATGTGATGGCCCCATTGTTCACATCACTATCTTTAATTCTTAATCTTTGATTGCTTTCTCTCCAGTCCTCGTGATTTTTGGAAATGCGATTGATAACTTGTAGAAATACAAGTTATTTATGCTGTTTTATTTAGATATTGCGGCAAAAAGAGAGGAAAGTTGCGTCGATAGTATAAGAATTGGCTAAGAAATAAGAAAATTATGAAATTTCGTAAATGCACCCACTAACACCATTGCAATGGCGAGATAGAATGTTTCAGTCTCTGTTTTGCAGGAAATAGGTCACCGTATGCATTAATGGCTCGAAGACAAAATGTACAACGCATCTACATCACATGCTAATAACTTGTAGAAATACCAGTTATTTATGCTGCTTTATTCAGATATTACGGCCAAAAGTGAAGAAATATACGTCGATTGTATGAAAATTAGCTCAGAAATACAATAAATATAAATTAACGCAATTACACCCACTAACATCATCAAGATGGTAGAAGTGGACATTTCTATTCTGTTTTGCAGAAAACCAAGTCACCGCTTGCGATCAAGGCTCAACGAGAAACTGAACAACGCATCTCTGTCACATTGCACCCGTCAATCAACAATGAAGAGACGATTAACGCAATGCGACAGTCGATCCTGAGCTGAATTTCAACCTCATGCGGTAATAAAAACAACACCACATGCGAGCAACCGATCGAAAGATGCAGCTGAGTAAAGAAAACGCGAAGGATTGTGACACGTGTACAACTAACCATTGTACATATTTGACGGTCTAATTGCATAATAGAAGGAATATTTATTCCTCCATCTTCAGAATTTTCACAACAAGAAATGGGGTCCACAAGCCAAGAGTCAAAGCTTTTCACCTATAAATACCCCCATAGAATTCAGAGAAGATATACTGGATACGGGATAATTGATACGAGGGCTAACTAATGTTAGATTATTGAGAGAGAGGCTAATCTGAGTAATAATCGGAAGAAATCCGGGAAGAGAAGAGATAAGGCCGAGAGGTGAGTCTCAGTACGATTCTGCCAAATCCCCGCCGTGAAGCTCTGTGCTTAGATCTCCACTACCGATTGAGCAAGCCTGAGAGGGAAGCTTATCCTTCCACACGATCCATCTACGCCGGTAAACAAATCTCCTTCCAGATCGGCGCCAAGACGTTGGCGTTTATTTGTATTTGTTTCTAACTCTATTTCATCAATTGTTTTTCATTCTCTTAATCTCTTCATTCACAAATCATGTATCAGAAGTTAAATAGTTTTATTGAATGTCTCGATCACTTTCATTTCCACTTCTCTGTCTATTTCCGTTCTTCCATTAATCATTTTCTCCATGAAGTTTTCTTAATACCTTGGTAATTAATATGGATTAAACGAGTAACTTAATCTATGCTAAGGAGATAAATGTGTTTGGCTAAGGCATGCTAGATGGTATCTTCACCTGTAAGAGCGGAAGTGAAGATGTCATTCTGATTTGTCGAGAGAAGATGCGTAACTAAAGTAAGTAGTACTTCCAAAGATGGAAGCAACCTTGCGTTCATTACGTTCGTCCCTGTTTCACCACAGAGATGCTAGAACGCAGCCGATCACCGAAAGGTGTATGCCAAGGGAAAAGCGGAACTATACTTATATCTTTAACGCAATTAAGGAACTTGCGATGTTTGTATTAATTATTTTCTCTTTCTGATTCATTGCATAAAATCTATATCATCAAGTTTATGGCATGGACTTGCATCGTACATATAAAAATACGCGTTACAAATTTATGGCGCCGTTACCGGAGATTGGTTAACGGTTATTGTTTGAATATGTTTGTGGTATTTTGCAGGACAGATCTCTTTGTACTGGTTGTTCAATGTGAAGAGCAGTCTGACGGCTTATGAGTGCTAGAGTAATTCAGAAATTCTAAGCAAACCCAGAGATCAAGTGTATTATTCGTGCACGAGCACATCAGGGCCAAATTAAGTGGTGAAGAAGCAAGGTTAATAATAACAAGACTCCCGCAAGGAATAAAAGGGAAAGTGGGCCAGCACAAGGCTCCATATTTCTTGCTGCTAATCATGATGTCCCAATAAGGGACTATGTGGCACCGGATTTCTATAACTTCTCACCAGGAATCGCAAGACAAATGGATAAGGAGAATGTAAGCTTTGAAATAAAACCAATTATGCTGCAGATAATTCAGAATATGGGCCAATTTGGAGGATTACAAGGAGAAGACTCACATGCGCATTTGACGAATTTTGTAGACATGTGCAGTGCATTCTCCATGCCTGATGTGAATCAAGAAAGACTTAGGTTATATCTTTTCCCATACACACTGCGGGATGAAGCAAAGAGGTGGACCCAGTCATTAGAGCCAAGTGAGATTAAAGCATGGGAACAGTTGGTTGATAAGTTCATGAACAGATTCTTCCCTCCAGCCGTCAACACAAAAAGACTGAGGGATGTGCTGAATTTTGAGCAAAAGGGTTATGAAACCTTGAGCGCCACATGGGTGCGATTCCGAAAGTTAGTGAAGAGTTATCCGCATATCGGGATTCTCGATAGTATTCTGATGGAAACCTTTTACAATGGCTTAGACCAATAAATCCAAGCAGTTGTCGATGCCTCCGCAGAAGGGGGGTTAATGAACAGATCATATACGAAAGCAAAGAATATCTTGGATCGCATCTCGCGACATTTTGATGAGTGGATTGATACTAGGCTTGAGGTAAGAGGTCTAGAGCAAGAAAGAGCAGAAAGTGTTGATGTGTCAATTGATGCGATGAGCGCACTGGTCGATCAAATGACCACAATGACCTCACTCCTCCAGACAGTGGCTAACCAACATAGAACTCTCTCTCAAGGATCAGCGCAAGTTAATGCGGTGACTCACGTGGCTGCAATGAATTGCGTCCAATGTGGAGAGGGACATCCAGTAGAAGTCTACCCATGGAATCAACAACCCGTATATTTTGTCTATGATGAATCGTTTGGCAACATCTATAACCCTAGTTGGTGGGATCACCCAGCTTCAAATTGGGATGGGAATCACAACCGGGGGAGCCATAGTTCCTATCAAAACAGTTATCAAGAGGATAGAGGCAATGCTCTAGTCTTCATTACTCCGGACTGTAACCTAAGTAATTCTCAAGGTATACCACCCTGTGACCAACCATTCTTATATGATACCTCTTGCAGCACCTCGTCTCTGAAGACATCGTTAAAACATTACATCGAAAAGAGTGAGGCAATGAGACAATCGCAAGCTGACTCCTTTAAAGAATTAGAAAAGCAAATAGATCAGCTTACGAGGGAATTAAAAAAGAAAGTGCCTGGTACGCGGAATAGCAGTTTAGGAGCATCGGGGCAGTGAGGTAAAGAACAATGTCACGCAGTGAAATTGAGAAGTGGCAAAACAATAACCCCTATGTCATCAGTACCAGATGCGACAACAACACCAGTAGATTTGACTGTTGAAGATGACCAGTCAACCAATAGTGGAAAAAGTACCAGTTCAGAAGAAAGTTCACCTACAAAAGATGAAGCTCCTCAAGACTTAGATTCTCAATCAATGCAACCTCCAGATAATGAAACACAGCAAGAACAGGACCTAAATAAACAGTCAACGCAACAAGAAGTAAGGCTGGATCCTCCACTTTTCCCGTCCAGGCTGAAGAAGAAAGACGATAGTAAGTAATTTCAGAGGTTCTTGGACATTCTCCGAAGCTACACATTAACATTCCCTTAATAGAAGCACTAGAGCAAATGTTGAGTTATGTAAAATTTCTCAAGGATATCCTTGTCAATAAAAGAAAGATCAGAGAAAATGAAACAGTTGCGCTAACATATATTTATCTAAGTAGTGTCATGCTCAATGCAAGGTTCATTTTCATTAGAAAAATATAACATTTATATTTGTCATCCATGCAAATTAAACATACATATTCATCATTCCACCATACATTATAATATTTATAATGTTGTATCATGCATGAACATGCTTAATTAATCATACATCAAAATAATATAACACTTATATTATGATGCACGGGCATGCTAATAATAAAATCATGCATCCATAAAATATAACACTTATATTTAATCATGATGCATGAATATGTTTATCCTAATATGGGATTTTGAATTTATATGACGTATATTATGTAATATAAATTCAAACATTAATTTAAACATACATCCAATATATAATAAATTAAAATAAATAGCAAAAATTGGACCAAATTTTGGCACCTTAAAAAAAGTAAGTAAATTATATAACTAATATATATTAATTTAATTAATAAAAATAAGTAAAGTTACACAAAATCAAGAAAATCTGCTGCAAATACCAGAGAGGAGGCTCGAACCCACGATCGCCAGACTCCTCATGTCCACCTATGAAGTTTGAAGTGTTGCAATGCTACAGATGTTTTCCGTCTCGCTAGGCCTCTCAGCGTCACAATGCTTCGATAGCAATGTTGCAACACTGCAGTCCAAAAAGCTCCCTTTTGTTGCGTTTTGTTTCAAAGTTGGACTAGAAACTTACGTTTTTCACTAATCTCTTCAGCAACTCTTGCTCCTCGATCGACACGGACTTACAGACTCAATAGCAAAACATAAATGCCTAAAAAACAATGGGCCTTTACATTTTAATCAAATTAAAACGTAAAGCTAAGTGCCAAAAAATGTAAATATCCAATATTACAAACTTCACATTCAAAGTGCAAATTAAAACCCACCTTTCTACACTGATTTTTGTTTCCAAAATGTGAAAAATAAAATGCAAGAAATTCTCTGACACCAATTGTAGGATGGAATCCTAAGCGGAAGCGTGAGAATGCCTTGCATTCGATTTTTCCATTTTAAAGAAACAAAAGACAACAAGCTTATACAGAACAGAATAGGATAAACATCATACTTAGCATGCATTATAAAAAGATAAACAAATGGGTGAATGATTCTTATCATTGTAGATTCCCAAACTTCTCAAAATTCCTTTTTTTCTTCACGTGAATATCTTCTCAATGATCACCAACACTACCACAAGAATAATCTTGTTATTCTCTAGGATTCCAAGAGTTGGATGAGTGGTC
The DNA here is from genome assembly GCF_027475165.1 of Benincasa hispida. Lineage (NCBI taxonomy): Eukaryota > Viridiplantae > Streptophyta > Magnoliopsida > Cucurbitales > Cucurbitaceae > Benincasa > Benincasa hispida. The sequence continues at coordinate 89,517,380 of NC_143488.1, read as the reverse complement.
TCCACCCTTGGAAGAAGAAGATGTAGAGAGAGTGTAGAGAGGAATTATTTTGGAGGCTAGGGTTGATTTTACATAAAAATGAATTATTGCCTTAAATGGGCTAATAAGACTAATTTATATGGAGAAGGGTTTACTCCTTCTCCAAGTATTTCCCTGTTCACCCTTGATGTCAATTAATTAAATAACCCCTTATTTTTTTAATTGACACATTAATATGGATTTGAATCCCGAGTGGAAGCGTGTGAGCGCCTTGCATCCCGTAAATCAATTTTTACATAAATAAAATCAGTGTACTAAAACAGAATATGTGTAGAATAAACATGTAACATAGCATTTTTTAGCGAAAGGAAAGAACCATTCTCACCTTTGTAGATTCCCAAGCTCCTAGAGCGATCCTCTCGATATTCCAACGAAGGACTTCTCCAACGATCTTGAACCCAAACGTCTTCTCGAACAATCTTGAACAGGACCACGAGAATAACCTTTTTATTATTCTCAAGGATTCCAATAGAATGACCTTGCAGCTTGATTGTGTAGCAAATCTCCTGATCGTCGAGTATAAACGAACATGTAACAACGATCGCATATCTTTGGACTATGCGATGAGCATGAAATTCCACGCAATCGTGCAGCGTGCGTCAAGTAGTGCATACCATGTGATCATGTAGCTAAAGACTATGCGATAAGCATGATAGTCTACACGATCGAGTAGCGTGTGCTGAGTATCATATACTATGTGATCATGTAACTACTGACTATGCGATGAACATGATAGTTTACACGATCGTTTAGCATGCATGCCTTGCGTCGAGTATCACATATCACATGATCGTCTACTCCTCGAGCGTCAACGAAATCATGTAGCCAACACAACACGATCGTGTAGACAACTCTACATGATCGTGTAGAATTAGCTATACGATCATTTAGTAGAAGCTACACGATCGTGCAGAAAACTCTACATGAACGCATAGTAAAATCTAAACAATCATTTAGCTCTAGCTACATCATGCGACCACTGTTTCGTCTTCTCCATCAAAACACACTGCAACCTTCACTTCTGAAGCTTCACGAACGATTCAAAACCAAAATGAATACAGACTCGATTGCAAGATTAATGCCCAAAAACACAAGGGCCCTTACAACTTAACTTTTGTAATGTAAACAGAAAGCCAAAACAAAGACAACTACCCCAAAACATCCATCAACAAACATCCACATACATTTAACAGTTAAATGCAATGCAGAAATTAAAACCCACCAAAACTGTAAATGATTTCAATACAAAATTGGAATTTGGAATCAGAACATAACCTAGCTCTGATACCAATTGATGGAACTCGTTTACAAGGGGATCCATGAATGGAAGCGGATCGTCCAAATTCTATTTAGATTGAAAACATACATTTACAGTAAACACAAACAGATTATGATAAATTACAGCATGCTTTTGAACAAGAAATAGAGTTCAGAGATTATACCTTTGAAGAACGTTTCTACACTTAAATCCCTAGAACTTTCACAAACTCCTCAAACAGTCACGAACTCCTCGAACAACAACAAAAATGAACCAAAAGTGAAGGACACTACTACTTGGTATCCTCGGTATTCTCAAGGTGAGAACCCAGTAGTGGTGGGCTCTGACTATTTTGGTTAGGAGGGAGTTTGTGAGTTTGAAAGAGGAAGACGATTGAGGAAGAAGGACTATCGTATAGCAAGAAGCTTCAGTCGTGTACAGTAAAGAGTATATCATATATGCTCTGCAAAATCATGTAGATTCTCTCACTATTCGTGTAACTGTCTATTGGAAAAAAAAATAAAATCATATTCTATTTGTTTCATTTTGCCATAAAAACCAACTAACCTCCCACTAAGGTGGTTAAAGAGAAAAAGGGATTTATTATCCAAAATAATAAATAATATAAATAAATATGATAACCAACTTATCATATTATATTTATAACCTATGGTTTTAATATTGCATTACATACAATATAAACTATAATTCTTTTTCTCTATTTTATGGTATTTAATATAAATCATATTTTTATTAAATTTAACAATTATGAATCTCATTCATAGAAAATATATTTGAATCACATTCAATTATTTATTCCTCCAATTAAACTATAATGTATCAAATACATTATGTCAATTATATCATATATAATTAATCAATTTAATTATATCATATATAATTAAATTCCCTCTTATTAATTTGAACAATTCAAATTAACCCAAAAACTAATTCTCAACTAAATTCTTTTGAGCTACCAAGGGGAACTTATGGACCTGTAGCTTGAAGCTCAAATGGTACGTGAATAATTAATTAAACTTTTTAGTTACATTATCCACCATCCGTTAACTGTCGGGCACTCAACTAAAGACCGACAGCTGCACTATTCACACTACAGATATATTTCTATTTCCATTGGATATAACCAATCAACGGTACGATGACCCTTCACAAATTACTCGTAAGTACAGTTGGGCCAAATTACCATTTTACCCCTGTAGCTATCTCTAACTTCTTAAGTATCACTGATTCCTCAAATGAACAATAGATCATAGTCTCACTATGACTTAACCCCTCTCGGGCCAGGAGAGGGTGTGACGCCACATTGTTCAAGACTCGAAATTAGTCTTTAAATGAGCAATTTATCTACTTACCCCTGCTTTGGGGAAGAAGTGAATTCCATCTTGTGTAGCTAAGTTTCCAGCTCCCCAATCAGACAAATCCCCAAAATGGTAGGCTTGTTGAGTCGGCAATCTGGCCACTCTCACCCATACAAATCAAAGAACTGCCCTCATAGGAAGGAGTTCACAACTCACTCATGATTAAGGTCATGTTACTTATGGTCATCCTAGTGAAATGAAAGTCTCTATTATGAACGCCATTATATAATGAGATTAAATATTTCGTGGTCCGGTCTTATACGAACTCCTCTATATAGAATATCACTGCTCGCATGTCTAATACATGAATGATCAGGATCAGATCATTTGTAACATCTACAAAGTGGGTCATACTCGTAGTGTAACCAGGATAAGGTACCCAGCCTTATCCATATACTACAGACCATTTAGGTTATCACTTAAACGTGATCCACCTATATGTCTCCACATATATGTTTAAGCTACAACGATAATCTTGGACGTTAGTTTATTGGTTTGTGGTTAATGCAACTAAAATATCACATATTTCATAGACAAAGTGAATAAAATATCAAATATTATTAATCACATACAAGTTTGTTCATACAAGGTTTACAAACTATAGGACTCTACGAGATTTAAGGCATCAACCCCAACAGTCTCCACATACAGTTCAAGAATCATAAGGTATCTTGAATGTTAGTTTATTGAATTTATGATTATTAAGACAAAATAGAAAACAACACAATACATTTATTGTATTAACATCTATAACTCTTTATTGATGACGGTCAATTAAAAACACTTATGATCTACGAGTTTTATGGCATAAAACCCAACATTAATTAAATAATCATATTAAATCTAATTTAATATATAGTTAATTAATTAAAATATAAACATCACATGTTTATATGCTTCCACCTCTCTAACATTATAATTAATTAACTCTTCATGAATCTAATTCACATGAAATAAATATTTGAATCTCATTCAAATATCTCTCTAACATAACTTCAATCATAGATCAAATCCATAGTTAATTATATATTAATCACATTAATATATAATTTCCTTAATTGCTTTGAACAATTCAAATCATTGCTCATTAATATCCTTTAGTGAGCTAACAAGGGGACCTGGTGGATGTATAGATTAGAAGCTCCAACGATATGAGATTAATTGGCTAAACTCATTAACCAAATTAATCAATATTCATTAATTGTGAGTACACTCCACTAAAGACCCACAACTACACTCTTCTCATTGTAGATATATTTCTGTGTCCACAAATATAGAGCAATAACAGCTAGTTAGTCTCTCACGAGTGTTCGTAACACCAACTGGGTCAAATTATCATTCTACCCTTGGGTTACCTCTATATCCTTAAGTACCAATGCTCCTCTAATGAATAACCTATTTATGGTCCAACCATTAAATAGAAACCCCCCTCGGGCCAGTGAGAGGATAAGGCCCTTTGTTCAAGTCCTGGAGACACCACTTAAGGGAACACTCCCCATTTCCTAAAGTCGGGAATGAGTGAACTTCATCTTGTATTATTATGCTCCCAGCTCCCCATTCGATCTTGTCCCCAAAATGGTAGGCTTATTGAGTCAAAAAACTGGCCACTCTCACCCATAAAAATCAAAGGACAATCCTTTGTGACTAGGAGTTCATAATACGCTCAGGATTAAGACTAAGTTACCTAGGTCATCCTATTGAAATAGAAACCTAACTAGTCAATGGTGTTACATCTAGTGGTTACTATTTCACGGTTCGGTCTTATGCAAATCATTGCATAGGAAACCTCCACTCGTATGTCACCTACACAAACGCGTTGGATCATTACATTTGTATTAAATACAAAGTGGGTTGTATCCAAAGTGTCACTGGGATAAGGTACCCAACCTTATCCTTATATTATAGACTTTTTAGGCTGTATCTTGAACATTGATCCCTGTATGTCTCCACATATTGTTCAAGACTCATAAGAAGCTTAGGATGTTAGTTTATTGGATTTGAGATTATTAAGACAAAATAGAATACAACAAAATCAAATTGAAATAACATCGATAACTCTTTATTGATGAAGATCAATTGATTATATTTACTATTTACGAGTTTTAGGACATAAAACTCAATAATATCCACTTGTACTTTTTCGGTCATTAACATCTCCACCCTAGTCACTATCACAATAACCTTCAAGCTTGGATTCTTTAGATGAAGAATAAAATAATCCATAATTAAGCGTACCATTGAGGTAACAAAGAATTCTCTTTGCCACTTTCAAATGAGTGGTTGTAGGATTCCATAAATCGACTCACCAAACCAATGTTGAAAAGAATATATGGTCGTGTGCAAGTCAAATATCTCAAACTCACAATTAAGCTTGTGAAATATGAAGGATCAACAACATCTCATTCTTCATATTTGGACAGTTTTATCCCAATTTCAATTGGAGTTGTGACAGAATTAGAATTGGTCATCTTGAACTTCTCTGGAATTTCTCTAGTATATCGTTTTTAAAAGATAAAAATATCTTCCTCTGATCGCTTCATCTCAATGCTAAGATAATATGACATCAGCCCAATATCTTCCATTTCAAATTTGTGGGCCATTGCCTTCTTTAGATCTTCAAACATACTTGCACAATTTCCTATAAAAATTTAGTCATCCACACACAGAACAACAAAATATCTCCACGATCATTAGTTTTAATATAAAGAGAATATTCATAAGAACATCTCAAATACCCATTGTCAAAGAAATATTTATTGATTATGCTATTCCACATTCTAGGCGCTTGTTTCAATCTGTACAATGCCTTCTTTAATTTCAAGACTTTATCTTCTTGACCTTTCATAACATAGCCAAGAGGTTGCTCTAAGTAGACTTCTTCCAAATATCCATTCAAGAATGCTGATTTAACATCCATTTGAAAGATCTCCCATTTACTTTGAGCAACAAGTGTAATTAACAACCTTATGGTTTCCATGCGAGCAACGGGAGCAAATACTTCATCGTAGTCAAGATCAGTGGAACTTAAGGAGCAAGACGTAATTTCGAGAGTAAAACAGCATTTGACCCAACCATTATTACGAATAACTTGTGAATAGTCGACTTACTGATTGTGGTTAAATCAAGTTACGTAAATATATCTACAGTGAGGAGAGTGCAACTATCGAGCTATAGTGATGTGACTCAATAGTTAATGAATATTAATTCTATCAAAGAGTTTTAGCCAATTAATCTCAAATCGTTGGAGCTCATGATCTGTAGGTCTATAAGATCCCTCTACTAGCTCGTAAAACATGAACACCTTGAATTAGTAAATTGAGTGAATTTGGAATGATATCAATTTAAAGTGTTCAAATTGAATTTCAATTTGAAATGTTCAAATTGAATTTAGGGTTTGAATTTGAATAGTTAAAACTCAAGTTAGGGTTTGTATAATTATATTTGATATAATTCATTAACGTTTAATTTATCGAAATTAGACGAAATTGGAGAGTTTATAATATTTAAATATTAATTACATGAATAGGATTCATGTCTAAAATGAGATATGTGATTAATTGAATATTTGATATTAAATTACTATTTAATTAATTAGATTTGTTTAATTAATTAAAAATCAAAATTAATTTTCATTTTATTTCAATTTTAGAAATTGAAATATTGGTTTCGATTTTAATTAATTTTGAGTTAATTAAAATTAAAGATTGAAAATGAAAAATGAAATTTGGTAGTAGACTTTTCCATATTTTGATGAAGTAATGAGGTATTTCCCCTAAATTCACATATTGCCTATTAATTCCATGCATTTGAAGTGGCATCAGCTGGTCTCTTGAGTGTCTGCATGAAAGGGAATGATAAAACTCTTCAATTTTGAGATTGAAAGATATTCAAGGTTAAGAATAGTAGAGAAGATCTCTTGGTGGTCCACGACTTCAATTGAAGAAGATTACAGCTCAAATTCGTGTTTGAAGAGGATCTTCAAAGGTATGTATTGAATCTTCTTAATACCCTATGAACATGCTTATTTTGATGTCAAAATTAAGGAATTAGAATATTTAATGATCCTGTTTTCTTCCGCTGCATGTTTCTGTAATCCAACAGTAGCATCAAGTAAGGATGCATTGCAGACTCCACGATGGAGGCTGAATATATAGCTGTTTGTAAAGTAGTAAAGGAAACAGTTTGGCTCAAGAAGTTCCTGAGTGATTTGGAAATGATTCCAAACATGGACTTGTCTATCACCTTACACTGTGACAGCAATGGGGCAATAGGCAACTCTAAAAACCTCGTAGCCACAAACGAGGAAAACATATTGAAAGGAAGTATCATCTGATACGGGAGATTGTGCAACAAGGAGATGTGATCGTCACAAAGATCACTTCGGAGCCCAATATTACTGATCCATTTATGAAGGCTTTTTCGGCTAAAGTGTTCGAGAATCATCTAGAGAATCTAGGTCTGTGAGACATGTATTGTATAATCTAGGGCATGTGGAAAATGTATAATAAGTATATGGATGCCCTAGTTTATTATATTTATTGACCATTCCCGTTGTTTTGGATAGTGATATTATGTACATTCCACTGACTTGAATTTTAGTTAAAGTGAGAGTTTGTTGGGTTTTATGCCCTAAAACTCATAGATAATAAATGTAATTAGTTGACTGTTATCATTAAAGTGTTATTAATGTTATTTCAATAAACGTTATTGATTGTGTTGTATTCTATTCTGTCTTAATAACCCTAAATCTAATAAACTAACATCCTAGGTTGTCTTACGAGTCTTGAACAGTATGTGGAGATATATTGGGATAAATGTTCAAGATATACCTAAAGGGTCTATAGTATAGGGATAAGGTTGGGTACCTTATCCTTGTGACAATATGGATACGGTCCACTTTGTATTTGATACAAACGCAATGATCCAATGTGTTCGTGTAGGTGACATGCGAGGGTGGATATCCTATGTAATGAGTTTTCATAAGACGGGACCACGAAATAGTAACCACTGGATGTAACACCGTTGACTAGTTAAAATTCTATTTTAATAGGATGACCTAGGCAACTTAGTCTTAATCCTGAGTGTATTATGAACTTCTGTTCACGAGAGATTGTCCTTTGATTATATGGGTGCGAGTGGTCAATTTTTCAACTCAATAAGCTAACCATTTTGGGGACAAGACCGAGTGGGAAGCTGGGAACATAATAATACAAGATGAAATTCACTTTTTCCCAACTTTAGGGTAAGTAGATGAGTGTTCCCTTAAGTGGTCTCCGGGATTTGAACAAAGAGCCCTACCCTCTCACTAGCCTGAGAGGGTTTCTGTTTAATGATTGGATCATAAACAGGTTGTTCATTAAAGGAGCACTGGTACTTAAAGATACAGAGGTAACCCAAGGGTAAAATGGTAATTTGACCCAATTGGTGTTACGAACACTCGTGAATGACTAAGTTGCTATTATTGGTCTATATCCATGGACACAGAAATATATCTGTAATGAGAAAAGTGCAGTCCCCTTGTTAACTCTCTAAAGGATATTGATGAGGAATTATTTGAATTGTTCAAATCAATTTGAGAAAAATGTATATTAATGTGATTAATATATAATTAACTATAGATGTGATATATATTTCAAATTATGTTAGAGAGAAATATATGAATGAGATTCAAATATTTATTTCATGTGAATTAGATTCATGAGGATTTAATTAATTATAAAGTTAGAGAGGTAGAAGTATATAAATATGTGATATTTATATTTTAATTAATTAACTATATATTAAATTAGATTTAATATATGTTTATTTAATTAATGTGCCAATTAATTAAATAGGGGATTATTTAATTAATTGTCATCAAGGGTGAAAGGGGAAATACTTGGAGAAGGGATGAACCTTTCTCCATATAAATTCATCTTATTAGCCCATTTAGGGTAAGAATTAATTTTTGTACAAAATCAACCCTAGCCTCCAAAATAATTCCTCTCAAAACTCTCTCTATAATCTCTCTACCTCTTCCTCTTCCAAGAGTTGGAGACCACTCATCCAACTCTTGGAATCCTAGATAATAATAAGGTTATTATTGTGGTAGTGTTGGTGATCGTTGAGAAGACGTTCGTATGAAGAACAAGAGAAATATCGAGAAGTTTAGGAATCTACAAAGGTGAAAATTGTTCAGACCTTTGTTTCTCCCTTTATAATGTATGCTAAGTATGATGTTTATCCTATTCCGTTATGTTTGAAAAATTGAATGCAAGGCGTCCTCTACTTCCGCTCGAGATTCGATCCCTACAGATATGTGTTCTTTGTTAGTAATAATGCATTTACTTGGAGTTATAAGAAACAATCTATTGTGATATTATCCACTTGTGAGGTAGAATATGTTGTTGCAGCCTCATGTATTTGTCATTCAGTTTGGTTAAGGAATTTACTGAAGACAGTTGTGATCTATGTATACAATAAGTCAACAATTGCTCTAGCAAAGAATCCGGTGTTCCATGATCATAGCAAGCACATTGATACAAGATGTCACTTTATCATAGATTGTATTTCAAGGAAGGAAGTTCAAGTTGAATATGTGAAGATTGGAGATCAAATTGCATATATTTTCACGAAGTCGCTCAAAGTTGATGTGTTTGACAAGTTAAGAACTTTGCTTGGAGTTTTCAAAAAACATGTTTAAGAGGGGATCTTGAAAATTAAACATGTTTTAATTAGATAAGGTATAGATGAATTGATTTATGAGAGTTGGTAAAATTAAAGGATGACAGTTAATTAAGTATCTTAATGTAAGAGTTAATTTAGTAGAGTTTCGCACTTTTAATTGAAAGACTCTTCAAACTTGGTTCACACTTCTAATTGAATTCTCTTTGTGTGTTTTTCTCTATATACTTGGTTGCATCAACAATGTAATTGTTAGTCCTATTTATAGGATTGTCATGGGCAAATTTAAACAAAGGTGGGACAAAACATATTTAAAGTTGGATAAAATCATTAGTGCCAAAATATTGAACATTATCACCCTTGAAGTTGCTAAATTAGTTGACACGATAAATAGACATATTTTGTTGGTTATTAGATTATATTTAAAAATCAATGAAAATATTATTATATTTGTATAATTTCTGAGCTACATATTTGCAATCACATTCCCAAAATTCATATATATCAAAATTGGGAAAACATTATTACAGTAATTAGGCCATGAAATGATTGTGTATTGTGTTATCTAATTAATGAAAACCTGCATCTCTATGTGTTAAGAATCTAAAGCGTCCTCCTTTGTGATAAGGGCCATCAAGAGATCATTCCAAGCATCAATGGGGCCTGGCAAGCACCAATGCACACAGTCATTGTACCCTTTCATCCATTTGTTTCCCCAAAATTCCCCCGGGTGCCCGTCCGCTCTCATCATCATAGCCATCGTCACGTCGATTACCTGAAATCTCCTCGTCTCCCCTTCTCTTTTTGCCTTTTCAATCTCTTCTATTTGAACCTCCCTCATCTTCCAATCGAAGCTCTCTAAATTGATGTTCTCAAACCTCGAGGGTCGGGTTCTATTGCAATACCCACCCGTGTTCCAAACCCCATTCTCGAAATGGGCAGGCGAGAATGTCCTTACAAATGTCACCAACTTACCACAGCTTTTGCAATCGTTGATGTACTTAAAAGCTGCTCGAAAAGCCATTTTCAAGGCAAAGTCGGGATCGTGATTTGTGATGTTTGGATCACTGCAATAGACGCAATTGGCAAGGTTGGTACCTTCATGCAAGTACATCACTCGGAAAAACCAATGGCCATTGGAGATGATGGCGTAGTCAATATCGGGTAGGTGTCGCGTCCAGCCATCGTCGAGCTTGTCGAATTGTAGGTCGAAAATGCCGGTTCCCGTTCCATTTACAACTCTCTCCTCCCCAGCCACAAGGAATTTTGTCCAAAGCATCATTAGGGTTACCTCACTTTTTGGAAAATACCATCTTCTAAACCTATCTTCCGAGTCTTTGTACACATCTTCTGGACTTTCTACCTACAAAACACTTCAACTAGTTAAGTGAAGTGAAGTAAAAATATTACAAAAAATGTTTTTAACTTTCTATAACATTCATGAAAGCTTTATTAATTAAACCTGTAAATTTCATTATTCACACTGGAAGTTTAAAAATTAAAATTGACTTCAAAATAAAAATAGATCCATGAAATATAAAAAAAGTAAACAACAAAATAAAATAATAAACATTTTATTATTAATTTGAAAAGCACAAAATGTTTATTTCTTAATTTGAATAATTTTTTTAATTTTTTGTTTGTAGAACTTTTAGTAATTTTCATGAACAATTTTTTTAAAATTAAGACTTGGACAATGACATTATAAATCTTGGTTGTAACTTGTCAATTCAGTCCTTCACTAATAGACAACATTTTAAAGTTAGTGGGAGACAAAAATCTAGCATACTAATTATGAAATGCTTTTTTTTTATTTGGAATAATTATTTCTTAATCACTTGGAATTAGACCCAATTATTCTTTTACACCTCGCTTTCTTTTTGACTACTTCAAAAGAATTCCCTTCATAATATTGTTACTAGGATTCTTTCTTTTCTTTCTTTCCTTTTTTCTTTTTTATTCTTTATTTGATTAAATTTTTAGAAAACAAAATTTATTGATTGTATATGGTTGGCATTAATGGCCCAAATCCTTGACTGAGGAGTGGGGATACCTCGGTCAATTCCCTGAAATTAAGGAAACCGTTCATGTTTTTATTTATTGAATTTTTTGTTTTCTTCAATTTGTTGCTCTAATTTTATTTTTCCCGTAAATAAACATATTTTACAAAACTTTTTTAGAAATTTAATTAAGTTTTTACTCAAATTTAATGCTATAACTTCTGTATTCTTGTTTGGAAAAATGGGAATATAGCATATCCTTTAAAGATATTTAATGCTACAATATTACATGGAGCAACTTTTTTTTTTAGTTCATATAGCAACTATTTATGAATAAAACGCCTCAAACCTTGTTTTGTTCTTTTTTTTTTTTTAAGGTATTTATTTGTAATAAAGAAAAATATCTGGTACAAATAAACCACAAGTAAAAGTAAAATAAAGACAATGGCAAAAGAAAACGAACAAAAAAATTTCATCGAAGAATATTATTACTTCATAGTGTTGTAATAATTTTATCGAATCTTTTCCATAAAACAATGAATCATATTAAATTTGGGGGAAAAAGAAAAAAAAAACCCATATATTTGTTGTCTTGGCTTTTTTAAGAAAAAGAATAGAAGAGCCTCTTTTTTTCTTTTTTTCTTTTTTTTTTTTTCTGAAGTAAATAGAAGCATTTAGTTAGAAGGTTTTGACAAATAGTTCGATTTCATTAATGAATTGGGTTACATCAGTCATCAATTATAAAAAAAAATTAATGTTAAGAATAAAAAGCCATATTGTTTAGTAAATATAAAATGATTATTGCAGTTAAAGGTCGAATCTCCAGTCATTCATTATATAATTTAAAAAAACTCACAAAAAAATGTCAAAATAGGAATAGTAAAGATGATGATTTCTATTAAAAATAATAGCAATTTATTACCAAATTTGTACGTAGGAGTATTCAAATAACTCGAGAACCCGAACACCCAATCCAAAATGTAAGGATTTGGTTGGGTTAATTTTGTTATTAGGTTGGATTTTGTTAAATATTTTTTATTTTTGTTGGATTGAGTAGGGTCATGGGTTGACCCAACTCAACTCGAATTTTATATATATATAAATTTGATTACTTTGTGTTGATTAATGTGTGAACTTTTAATTATTTTTTTTAATTGTTATTATATTTGTCTTTGACTCAAGTTTGCAATAAATATCATAAATATTTAGTATTTAACATTTGAATTTTATTATATTTTAGTTATTAGTCATTTGTTATATATAAATTTACATATTTTTAATTAAAAAAATAATAAACTATAACCCGACAACCCAACCCGAATTTTAAGGGTTGGGTTAAGTTGGAGATTTTTCTTGGGTCTTTGTTGCTACCTCAACCAACCCAAAAATTTGAATTTGTACAAAAAATACCCTCAACCCAATCCGATCCAACCCATATATACCACCAAATTTCTAATGGGTATTGGCTTAAATTCAAACCCAAAGTTTGGAAAGTATTAACAAATGCCAGCCAAATATTGACCTTGCTACCATTTTTGACAATTTCTTTTTTATAGAATCTTTCTTGACAATTCAGGGTTGTGCTTGGTACAATTCTTTCTTCCTTTTTTTGGTGACTAGTTTCTTGAAAACTTTTTTTTCTCTCGACATCATAGTCTCTTCCTCGTTTCTTCTTTCTTTTTTTTTCTTTTTTTCTCACCATATGGTCCAAAAATGTATAAAATTTTGAAAATAATAAGAAAAAAAAAATCTCCTCTCTCTTTTGTTTTATCTTTATTAATTTCCAATTCTCAAAAACACACTTATAAGATGACTAAGAAATATAAAAAATCAGAATAACATAGCAATTGAAATATATCGTCATTTCACTTCAATTCTTTTCCAAGTAGTTATTCAAATTTTTCAAAAGAAAAAAGAGAAAAAAAATATATAGTCAATGCGAATTTAGCTAACGATAATTGACATGAACTTACCTACTATTGATAAGGTTGTTTGACTTAAAAAAAATAAAATAAAATAGGAACACAAATATATCATTAAAAAAATTATAGTATAAATTCTCTTCATTTAAAAAAAATAATCATCATCCAACACATGTTTCTCTAAAACTTCAAAAAGTAGCAATAAGAAGAATCCAAATACAAGAAACACCAGCTCCCCACAACCATCCTTTCTTTTTCTTTTTTTTAACCCCTTTAAAAAACAAATGAAAAAACATTTTTTTGAAGGGAAAAAAAGGTTGAAGAAAGGTAAAAGGTTGAGCCCATGAATTCATCCATGGAGGAATTAAGAGCATTTCCCAAATAATGGCAATTCCCCAAAACCACAAAATCAAATCCCACCATCATTATTCCATCCCTTATGCTTTTTTATTTTATTGCACCCAGAAAAACAAAAAAGTAACACAATTCACTCGATTATTTTCATTCCAAAATCTAATGCATGCAAAGCAAGCAAAGAATCAGAATAATCAAAAGTTAACCAAAAGAAAACAGAGAGAGATTGAGAAAGAACAAAAGAAAGAGATGGAATGAACCTGTGATATGATGCAGAGAAGAGATTCCATGTGATTTCTAGCAACAGAATCACCGATAAATGCGAGTTTCTTCCCACGAAGAAGATGAAGAAACGCCGTAGGATCAAAACGAGGAAGCTCACATTCATCTGGCTTCCATCTCCAATTCACAAAATCCATATCCTTTCTCCCGTGTTTAAAGCAATTTTTCGATTCTGGAATCGTCGGGCAGCTCCAATTTGTGTACATCACTGCCCCTTTTACGCCTTTCACCCAATTCCCTTTGAACAAATTGCACCTCTGTTTCTCTGCAAAAAAAAATAAATAAATAAATAAAACAGAGCAACCCCTCAATTTAAGAATCTGACGCAAGAATCAATGAAAATGGAGAAGTGGGCTATGGGAAATGGAGTTTGCTTGTTACCTTTTGGAGGGCTGGCGATGGGATCATGGACGGATTGAAGGCCAAGAAGCTTTGGACGAAGAACTAGAAATGGGTTTGGAGGCGTAAGGGAGGAGAAGAAGAAGAAGAAGAAGGAAACAATGGCAGTCATTCCTAAGAATGACCATAACAGAGGGCTCAACGAACTCCATCTCTCCCTCTGCAGATGGCGATTATGATGGGGTTTCTCTGCCAATTGAGAGTTTGAGAATCTCATGGCGTTTCAGAATGAAGAGAGAGAAAGAGAGAGGCTTTTGAGGACGAGTTGTTTGGGTTTTGAGAAATTCTATTTATTTTCCTTCAATCAGGAAATTACGTCAAAATAGGAAAATTTTATTCAATCAGCCCTCACAACTACCATGTGGATGCTTTCTAATAATTACTTAATATAAATTTAGGTAATTATTTTAAAGGGTAAAACTCCTCTAAATATTTTAGACTTATATTATTGACTTTTATTTCAAAACACTTCTATAAATTTGAGATAGCTTACCATTTTTTTTTCATACATTAAACCATTTATTACCATCCAGCAAAGTTCCCAATATTGTGTTAAAACAAAGTTTAGCATGACATAACTAAACTTGAGCATAAGTTAAACTCGAACATAAGTCAACTGGCATTAACTTATACCATTATATCACAACCTCAAGGTTTGAAGTTTGATCCTTGTTCTAGCTATCATTAGTACTTATCATATATAATTTTGAGATAACTTTTCAAGTTTTCTTATATACGTTGAATAGTATTGTCAAAGTCTAGTTTAGCATGCATTTCAGAGATTTGATCTCTCATACATGTAACTATTACAGGTTTTTTTCTTAAAGAAAAAAAAAAATTATACTCTTACGGGTTAATTGGAGAAGTGGAGTGGTTTTAGAAGTTAGGGTGATTTTCAAAAATCTCATCTTTATTGGAATGCGTCTGCCAATTTTTTTTTAACCAGTACAAACTGAATGCACCTCTTATTAAATTTAAAAATAAAAATAAATAAATAAATATATATATATATATATTGACATCCATGCAATCTGTTGGAATAATTTCCCTAAAATGACACCCTTGTGCCCAAGATGTGATTTCGATCATGCAGCATGTGATTCCAACACGTGTCGTGCCATAAAGATCTTAACGACTTCCATGTGATTTGTGGGCCATACACCAAAAAAAAAGAAAGAAAAGAAAGAAAAAAAACAGTCTAATTTCTCGGCAACATTAGAACTAAAATTCTGAAGTAGAAATTCTAAAGACGGAAATGTCATTTGGAAATGGGAATTCCAATGGGGAAATCTGGCCCTTTCAAATGTAAAGTCAGATGGTCAACCAGCTTAAACCTTTTCTTTCTTACATTAAACAAATGGAATTTTGTCATAGAAAGTGGTAGAGTTCTGTACCGTTTCACATCATCTACAGAGTGATTCACAAGCTGACAGCATCATGGACAAATAAAATATCAAGATTAGCAATGTACAAAATTCAAACAGTGAAGAACTTTTGTATTGTATCTGAAGCTGTCTTCTCCTAGTAGGGCATTCTTCACAGAAGACAAAACTAGTTATACTGATGAATTCATGACCCCACAAGTCAAAATAAAATGAAGGCTCAAAGTTGGGAAGGGGGATTCTGCTTTCGTTTTCAATTTCGATTTGTAAAGGAAAAAAATTATGTGAGAAAAACAGTTCATGACCAAGAGAGAAAAGGGGCCTGTGTATTACTATCAATAAAAAGGAGTGTAAAAAGAACCTAACAGTAAGAATGAAGTAATAACTACATATGTAAGGGAAGAACACAGCTTGAGTATCATTTGACAATTGCCGGCCACAACCTCAAAAAAGTCCTTACATCCAGTTCTGTTCCGAAGGTGAAGGGGAGGATTGAGAAAGGATTTGGCTCGAGAGTGTATCAAATGAATGGGAAATCATCCGATGGACGCACCATTCATCAGCTTTCTAGACAGCAACTTCCTTATGCTTCTATTAAAGTTAGATATTTACAAACGAAACCTTGCCTGCTTGAATCGGTCGAGATGTGTCCGCCAGAGAGAAAAATACAGCTGCCTGAAAGTGAACCATTGATGTTGCTGCAACATTTGAGAGGGAACAGTACGAGCCCTAAAACAGTCTTTGATTATTTGTTCCACTATTGCATGTAAATACTGTCTCTTTTTTCTCGGTCTGTAATTTTTTGGCCTATCAAAAGAGCCATAAAAAGGTTTAATATTTGGAAAGAGAAAGAAAGCAGGGAGAGAACAAGAATAATTACCAAAGAAAACGAAAATGAAAAGAAAAGGCTGAGACAGGCACAGAAAATGAACCTTTGTAGCATCACATAAATGACAAAACACACACTATCCTTTTCTCAAGTGGCAGATAGTTGAAGATAAAATAAAAGTATGCACGTTTTTGTGCTTTTAGGGGTTGGTATTCGAAAGAGGCAGAGCTGATGCAATAAAAGAGGTTCTAAATTGACTTTTCCATAACAAAAGCAAAAATTGGAGGTCTTCAAATGAGGATAGACTAGGACAAGTACTTACCTCATAAACTTGCTGGATGTTTTAAAAAAGGGCTAAGTTGATGGAAATGCACACTAAAACCCCTAAATATTTTTCTAATATCTAATCATGGTCATTAGAATGCCTCATAAAGCCCAACTAGCAGACTGATCTCACTCAGTTGTTTCTAATTTTCTATTTTCAAAATAAGTTCAAGTCTCAAAAACTAGGAAAAAGGGAAAATGATGTCATACGGGTAGGAAGCAAGGTTCGACAGTAAGTGCACGGTCCCTACATAAATGTGAGACTGAGAGGGAACATTTCAAACACAGACAAAAAATATGGAATTAACAATTCCACATTAGAGCTCTAAATGGAGCGAGAAAAGGAAAACAAATGTAACTGGAGATAAAGTCATGTTCAATAAAGACCCAAAACAATGTGCCAAAAATATCCAGTGTTATAACATCCAGCGTAATAACTTCAGTATAATTAGCATCTTTTGACAATAGTAAGGAAGAAAGGAATGGGAATAGTAAGCTCACCAGGACTTGGTTGGTGACCACAAGGAAATGCTACTGCCCTCACTCATTGTTGTTTGTAGTTAAACCTATCGGCACCATCTAAGCCACTGTCAGGTTCTTTTCTCTTGTGTGTACCACCCATCTGAAACATCATGAGCTGCTCATCAGCAAAAGGTTTTGAGCTGGGAACTGAAAGTTGTCTCAATGCTATAGGCAATTTTTCATCAATTCTTTCTTTATCTATAATCCCATGACCTGCATTAAGATCCAAACCCTGGCTTCCCCATTTTCCAATCTCAGGACCAACATTACCACTGCCACTTGGATAGCTCATGATGAAGGGCCTTGAATAAGGGGTAGGGGCTACCCCAGCCGGTCCTAATAAATGAGAAGTAATGGTAGGGAATCCAGGCGAACAGCCAGAGGATGAATCCATGTACGATGTTGAACAACCTGAATATGCGTTCGATTGTATAGGAAAACTAGTTTCAAAAGGGAACCCAGAATAAGTAAAGGAGTTAGCAGGTGGAAATGCCAAAGCAGGAGAGGAAGAAAGCACTGGTGCACGATAAATTTCAGCAGCAAAGCCAGTGCCTGTCGGGGGAGCAAATACTCTCTGAGAAACGGCAGCAGGAACATAACTTTGTTCTCCTCGACCTGGCAAGACTGATGGGATCGCTGTTAATGCTGAATACGAGTTCCCCTGAGGAAACCAAGAGTAGAAGTTCCCAATTTCTCCAGAGTTCACCTTCATTCCAGGGAGAAGTGATGAAAATGGCATGTAGCTTTTATTCTGCTGACTGAGAGGTACTGTTTCTGCCCCCATTTCATCAAGGGAAGGACCATTGTTCAAATCAAAGTTTCTGGAGACACTGAATCCACAATTCCCTAATCCACCAGAAACAAATGGCCTACTTGACATGGGGAGCTCCAACCTACTCTTGCTCACAGAACATGGGCCTACTACATCATGACTTTCATCAACTTTATTCAAATCAAGATCAAGTCCACCACCTCGATCACTAGGCCCAGATTCAACACTTGCTTTCTGTGGTATATTCGACAAAGTAACTTCTTCTAGGAGTCTCTGGTCTGGCACATTCAGGTCAAAGTCCAAAGGCGGGCGCCCCTCCTTGCTAGTGGTGGTAACAGGAGGTACATCACTCAAACTGAGTGGCATTTCGAGATTCTTCCGTGGTTCTGCCCGGCGAAAAGCACTTGTAGCAGCTGAACCCTTCCATCCAAGTTCAACTCTGTTTGCTAGGGAGTTCGCTGGTGGGACAACTGATCCTTTTGCAGCAGAAGCCACAGTAATTGAAACAGGGAAGCTTTCTGATGCTGAAGGGATTGAGAAAGGTGATATTATGGGCAGCTGAACAGCAGAGGAACTTCCAATAATCTCATCTTGTGTCCCATCATCAGCAGAACAACCTTCATTTAGATCGAAGTCTAGCCTTACCACAGCATCTGACCTTGGAGCAGAAAATGAAGGATTTGCACTAGTGACATGGTCTTTGGTTCCAGCCAACTCGGGAACATTTAAACTTAATTTCTCACCCTGATCATTTTCTGGTAAGGGTATGGCGGGAGATTCCACGTGCATAGGAACCCTACCACAACAATTATTAATGTCATCTGTTCTTCCCAAGTCCTGCACTGCACAATCATCTTTTCGATCTGATAGATGACCCTGAATCAGTGTTTGTTTCCCAATCTGATTAACATGAATTTCTGAATTCACAATATTAGATTTCTTATCCTTCAATTCTGCATCAAAAGGATTGGCATCAGGAAACATCACAGCGGTCTCAATCTTTCCCTCCTGAGAGTCACGAATCTCAGGTGTAGATGACAGTTTCTCTTCAAATCCACTGCCACTATTTAAGTTGCCATGAGTCTGAACATCACTGCCACTCAACTGAGAAGATAAACAAGATGTCTTTTCATCCACTTGCTTTTCCACTTCAAGAGCTGCTGCAGTTACTTCTGATTTCAAAACTACTCCATTATCTGTCATTCTGTCATCAGTTTGATCCACTTTTTCATTTTCAAGGAGTTGGGCACCCTCTTCCGATAATGAGTCAGGTAAACTACTACCTTCCACTTCAAGGGGCCTTGATTGTCCTAGTTCATTTTGCTCAGAAAGCTGATTTGTTTCATCAGTCTCTGTATTACCTTCTTCTGCACTATGTGAAGAACCAACAGCTATGGAGGTATTGCATACTTCAGCATCGGGTTTTAAATCACACTTTGAAGGTGTCCTCTCCATGTTTGGCTGACCATTAGATGGCATAATACCGTCCCTTGAACAGCCAAATGCAACAGTTCTTCCATCTCTAGAAGAGTCAGCTGAGGTCGAGACAGGATGAGATCCATTTCTATCATGCAACATGTTATTGCTGCCAATAGGCTCAGAAGATGAGTGACCGCCAGCCCCACCATTAGCATCAACTTCATCACATTTATTCTCTTCAGGCAAAAATTTCAATTGTCCGTCATTGCCAGCAGAAGATTCTTCTGCCATAGGTGATCGTTCCTGAGGAGAATCCAATGGAGACGCATTATTAGATTTAGATATTTCCCCAGTAGCCACACTAGCAAGAAGATTCATCCCTACAACATCCCCTGGTGATGGTGATGTATTAGATTCGGAAAATTTAACACAGCTTTCAATCAAGGCATTTATGGAGCTTAGAGAAGTATCATAAGTTTTTCCCGGTCTAGATATAATTCCAGTCAAAGAAGCAGTGGTTTCTGATTGCCCTTCATTGGCTTCAGCAAGCCTGCATCTTTCATTGCTAGCAGCTACCTCTTTACCCTCCTCTGAGCTGAGAAATTGATCCTTCTTATGGCACTGATCTGAGTGCACTTCAGTTGCAAAACCAGCTCCAAGCAAATCACTTCTGCCTTTAGCTTTCTTATCGCGATTATCACCTACCTCATCGTGAAGAGATCCTTTGTGACATGAAACAACTTGATCTTCAGTGACAAGCCTAGTAGTTCCAACTGGACTTTTGCAGGCGTTTGGCAACTTTACAACAAGTCGACTATATCCATGTTCAACAAGTGACACATCTGGAGACTTCTCATGTGATGCAGTAGAGGCCTTTTCGGTAGTCAAACTCTTATTTACGGCATTAAGTTTTCCAGACCCCGATACCTTCTGTGTTCCTGTGAGACTATTCAAGTGAATACCATTGCTAGATTTCCGATGGCGAGAAGCACCACTAGAAACTTTGCTAACACTTCCTGAACCAGAATTTGAGCTCCTAGTGTCTTCTTTGCATGAAGATGCCACAGTTTTTGCATGATCACTAGACTGACTGTTATTTTGGGACTGACTTGAACCGCTGCTCCTTTCCTCCTTTATAGGAGTCAAGGGAAGATCTGAGTTTCCAGCAATTAGTGTTTTAAAGTTATAATCCTTTGATAAAGCACTCATGGTTGAAGAAGACTTCGTGCTGATTGGTGATGCAGATGATTTGCCAACCATTTCAGTGGGAGCAAATTTAGCTTGGGAATGTTTAAACGTGTTAGGATGTGTAGAGCTCTTTAGGCCATCATCACCAGATCCCCCAGCTTTTCTGCTCCCTACTTGAGAAACTTCTAAAGGCCCAGATTTAGAAGGCCATGAGACACCCCGACTGGATTCAGACTTTGCATCATTAACATCCATCTCAGCTTCCACACGTTTCTTCCACGTATCTACCAAACTTCTTGCTTTCTTCTGAATTTCAGAGTTCTTATGAGTACGTAAATGATTCACAGACTTGCCTACATTGCAAGTCTGAAGAGCATTGAGATTCACAGGAAGTTTGTCCAGGGCACGAAGTAGAGCCAAAAGAAAATCCTCGACAGTTTTATCACTTCCTTTCATGCCATTACCATCACAAATTTTTCCCTTGTGAACTTCTTGAAGCCATTCATCTAATACAGGCAAACCCCTGAGCTGCAAAAACCATCCTAAACAATCAAACCTATCAGTGACTGCTATAACATCAGCAATCATCACTCGATCAGCCAAGTCTATTTTCTTACCAGAACTGTCAGGTTGTATAAGTTTGACAAATTTTTCAACCCCCTCAAAGTCAGTAAGTCCTCCTTTATCAGTAATTTTTGCAATCTCATTCTTTAGCGTACTTTCTAATCTAAATTGACCGAATTCCCCCTCTTCTGCTTTAAATAATCGCTCTCTCTTAGTGGGTTCAGACCCCTGATCACCCCGTTCCCTTTTCTTGCTTTTAACGTGAGAAGTGAGAAAGGAACTATTTGGTATATTTTCTGAACCAGATTTTGGCTGCACGGCTGGAATTGAACCATTCAAGGGCTTTGGTGAACGGCCTCCAGACTGCACCACCCCATGCATTTCTAGCCTTGTCTTTTCTAATAGTTGATCTACTTCTTCTTGACGCTCCTGAAATTAAAATTTGATTGAGTTGGTGTTTGTGTTAATGTCATAAGAATAATCAACAAAAGAATGGAAATAAACTTCTCAATAGCTGTGAGATGAAAGAGGAGACCCTAGATACTCACATTAATATAATCTCTATCAGTTAACCACCATAAACACTTGTTATCAGTATCATACACTCTTCTGCACACAAATGAGGAAATGCTTGATGGAAGTTCAACGCCTTTGCGGAGGAATGCAACTTTACATGGATGAAGCAATGATGCGGCAGGTATCTCATCTTTATGAAATGAGTAAAAGATCTCATTTGGCGCAGCATCTAATGATAATCCTTTTGGGAGCTTCACATCAGCAGGTCGGTAAAGCCAATTCACATCTAACCTTAAATTAGTCTCCTTGTCTGACTTCAGTGAACGTATAATTCCAATAAAAGGAGGAGAATCTAGAGGTGGCTTGAAAAGAGCACAATCACCAACATGGATTTTCCGTCCATCCTACAACAGTCAAAACCTTCTTTAGTATAAGTACAATAAATAAATTATGCAGACCAAGAAAATGTAAATGAATGCAGTTCACATGAGCCCCTCCAACATACAGAAAGAGGTAACCAAATTAAGCTTAACGTAAAGAAAATTCCAACCAAGTTGAACTCAATAGTCAAAAAACATTGGCACATATACAAGTCCAACTGTGTCCATAATATACACAAACACACACAACCATTAGGTGGAACCAAAAATGATAGTTCTACACTGAAAGTAAAAGGTTTTAGTGGGTTATTTAATCACAATGTAAAAATTGTAAATTTCATGAGCATGAACATCAGCATCGAACTGACATAAAACTGCATTTGAATTATTGCAGCATTATATTAAAGCAAATGGATTCGAGATATTAGCAAGATATTCAACCTCTACAAGAAAGTTGAGTGACCACAACCAATACAAGAATTCAACTTTTATGGAATACAATAGGATTTTTTTCCTTTTTGAACAACATGATAAAAGGAGACAAAACAAAGCTCAGATAATATCTCCTGAAAGCAACTCCATGAACCAAAGTAGGGCTTCTTTCAACCCACTTTAACTCACATCACTACTAGCAGCACTTAGCAAGCTCATAGGTAGACCCATTCCCTTTTATGTGCATCAAAGAGAAGGTAACAACTCTGACCCTGTTGTTGATTTCTTTGATTTCTCAGATGATCAGTTGCAACTCCTGTTCCAGTTCATCCTCTCCTTGCAACTTCAAATAGTGGAAATAGGAATCCCATTCAAGCACCACAGAAACAATTCGATCCCAGGGCTAAAGTAATTCCTTTCTTTAATGCTCTACGTTCAGCAATTTCTACACCTGTCACCTGCAGGATTTTGCATGCATGTTGATGTTGCATCAAATTCCTTTTGATGTTTTCAATTGTCATGCCAACACCAGCTCAATTTAGGTCTTTTCTAATTGAGGCATTAGTATTAAATCTGAGAGGAACCAAACTCAACAGATAACTGAACACCAGCACAATCTTACGCACTTTGATAGCTCGTCTCTCCATCATATACTGTACTTTGTGATCCATTCAAGTAGATATCTTGAATCTTGCACTGCCTGTTCATGGATCCATCACTTCCTGCTATTCCAAAAACCCATTATATGAAAAGTATGTCACCATCTCTAAGAGTGTTCAGGGCTCAAGTTAAGAGTCACCTTGAACTCAACCCAATACCTTCGATTGTAACTTTGTCCTATTCAAATGACTCAGCGAGGTAATGGACCCGATCCAATCAAAGAATATTTAGGTCGGGTTAGCTCAAATAATTGAAGTTGATCATTTCCAGTATTGTTTAATGAAAATAGTGAATGAAAAGACAGTTTTTTACGAAAAGTTCAGCTCATGGGTTGGGTATGAATTGCCCAAGATTAAGAGACTGCACCAACATGTATGTTTGGTAAACGTGTTTACTTATCCCAACTCCCAAGTTAGAAGTTTGCAAATCCCATGAACTACAAAAACCCATGTTACAAAGACATAAACTCTTCCTTTCATAGTACAAACTAATTTTTTTCAAATAAAAAACACATTAACCGAACACGTGCTACACAAACTTCCTTTTCCATAATTCATTATAATGTACAATCAAAACATTTAGTATATAAACCTAGGCTTCTTATCCCCAGACACTACAAACTAGTGTTTTTGTAACCACGAGTCAAACAAACAACCCCTTAAGAATTTATTTATTTAGTTTCATCCACAAAATTACAAATAGTAGTCTCAATGTCAAATTTAACAAAATCTAATCCATCCTACTACATTATTCAATATTAGGCAACTCTTAAGATAATTGATATCCCAAGTAAATGGCAATCATGATCAAAACCCAAGAAACTAGTCGAGATGCACTTACAGTTAGAACGCTCCAATCAATTATAAATAGATAAAACAGTCTTCGATATTTTTTGAAAAAATTGTTTAGAGTTATAAAGTTTAAAATAGCCACTACGTAAAATGATAGAGATGCATAAATAATTTTATCAGAAGTAGAAAAATAATATCCTGTAATTAACAATTGGGGTTTATTCAAGTACATTCAAATTATTCTTGTAGAATCATAGACCAACTCACAAGTCCACTTATTTTAGCCAAATCAATCTAGACTAGACAAAAGCCTAATTAAACTAGCTGGGCTAGGTTATCTAATTCCCTATAAATTTGGAGATGAAAACACGATCACATTGATAAAAATGACCATTTTTATTTTGGTGGAGCTTGGGGGTGAGACAATTTAAACATTTGTTCCCTTAGCATTCACCTATCCTTATAAACTATGACCATTTCCCATTCAAATTCCTCCCATACACCATCTTTTCCAGTAACAGGCTTCTCAGAGAAAATGAAGGTCTACTGTCTAGCTTGGTCTCCATAAAGGAGCTTTCAGTAGAAGAATTTCCCCTTCAGAACAATTTTTTGCAAAATTCCAGGGTGGTTCAACAATCCCTAATTTGGTCAAGCCGACACCATCATAACTTACCTGAAAAGAGCTATACTTCTAAATCCCATAACACCCTCCTCTTATAGATCTACACTCTACACAGACAGCGCTCCAACAAATTTTCTCAGCCCCTTTGTTAAATTCCCACCAATAATTAGCCACGTTATGATTTATTTCAATCATACTTTGTTAGGGATCGTATGGCAATTCAATTAGACTTATAAACAGCAGAAAATGTAAACTCCCCCTCATTTTAGATTCTTCCATGCTAAATGGGACTGAACCCTTCTCAATCGCCAAGAAGCAACACATCCATACCAAACCAAACAACTAACCAGTGAGAGAAAGAACAACACTCCGCAATTTGTTTTACGCACTGAATCAATAAGTAGCTGCATGGTACTGGCAAATTCTCACTAAAACTAAACTCAACTTTCAAGAGATTAGATCAAGAAATTAAACTAAAATGATGGAGGGCAAACGGGAAACCAGCGAAAAAATGAAAATAAACAAACAAAAAAAAAAAAAAAAGAAAGAAGGCGGATAGAGCAACCAAAAGATAAACGATTAAGTAATCATCTAAAACCTTAAAGAGGATAGCATTAACAAAATCATATCAGATTCACATGCCAACGAAATCCCCGGAAGGCGATAGAACAATCCTGCAGTGAGTCGGATGCCTAACAAACAAGATCAAATTCTTCATGGGGAGAAGAAACAAGAAACACAACACAAGACAGCAGAAGATACAGAATTAAGAAGTAAATGCAGAAAAGTAAAAGGAAAATCAAGGTAAAACAAACGTAAAACTCGCAATACTTTGAGAAAGAAATCTGGGGCGGATAATTCGCAAGCTACAGCTGTCGAATTAGAATGGACCGGCCACATGTGCCGCCTCTGTTTCCACCTCTCACCTCCAGACCCATGCATATCCCTCCATTTTCCTTGAATCTTGAATAAAGACCACTTTCCTCTTCGAAAAGAATCATCAATTCAGATCAAATCCCACCCCCCGACACAGGCAAAAAAAAATAATAAAAAAAACACAAAAAGCAAAAAGGGGCAGCAAAAATTCGGAAAATTGGGGGATTTACAAAGAGGGTATGAAGAAACCTGAAATCAGAGGTGGGTCTTGTTGAAGTAAGCAGAGAAAGAAGAGGAAGACATGAATAAAGGAAAAAAGGGGAAGGAGATGGCGATTAGAAACTAGGGATTTGTGTAATTGAACTGGGAATTGGGTTGCAGTAAAGGGGAAAGAAATCGAAATGAAGGGATTGAAATTATGATGGAAAGAAGTAAAAAGGAGAAATGGGTTCCGAAGATTTTGAGCGAAGAACTCGCCGTGAGAGATTTGGAGAGAGAGATGGGATTTGAGAGACGAAAATGGCGAATGAGAGCGAATACGTGGGCTTGGGGCCAAATTTTTTGCAGAGAGTCGAGGGAGTGGTTGAAAAAGACAATACCAATGCCAACGACGACGTTTTGGCCTTTCCCCTATTACCCCGCTAAAAATATGAAATAAATAAGTGTGGGAGTGGGTCAATGGGAATCATGTCGTTTGCAGGTACCGATATGTCGTAGCCTGTACGCAAGTAATGTGTATAGTATATATGCCCAAATAATATTTTTTTCCCTTTATCTTTTCTCTTTTTCCTTTTCTAGAATTAATATTTCGGAAATTTTTCTTCTTCTTTTTTTTCCTCCCCTGCTAAACTTGGTAGGGTGAATCAATTTTTGTCAAATTAAAATTTAGCCTTAGAGGGTGTTTACAATATTAACTTTATTACTGAATAAGTGTAGTTGATTTTCGATGAGATTGAATTACTTACTATGAAAGCAAAAATACATTATTTATGTGAATTGAATTAGATTCATTTTATGGAAAAAAATTTATCAGTATGAATATTTAAATTTGATTTTTACTAAAATTAGTGTTTTTTTCTCTTTCTGAAATTAGTGATGCTTTCATTTTGTGATGGCTTAAACTTTTGTTTGAAACTTCAAATTTAAAAAATAAATTTGTGTTTGAATCTTGGTATTAAATTTTCGTATACATGTTAACATGTTTATTGTCATTTTATATTTTATGGGTTCGACCTTCACATTAATAATGATTTATATTTGCATTAAATTATAACAAAATCCATAAAAAAAAATAATAAAAACCACATAATGTCATTAATTTGAATATGTTATAAATAATAAATACTTTAACTTGTTTTAAAAAGTAAAATTGTTTATTTGTATTCATTTAAATAATATCATTGAATTTTTGTTTTTATAACTTTTCATAAATGTTCCACGTCGATATTTTATAGATATTTATATTTTTCGTAAAATTAGGAGCTCAATATTTTCTTTGTTGACAATTAAAACTATGGTTTCGATGCGCAAAAAACAGTACGGGATTTGAAATTTTGTTTTCTTGGGAAACAAAATTCTTTACAAATAGAGTTGAATTTGACATAATTTCATTAAAAAAATGTTTTCAGTCTTTCATTTTTGTTCTTAATCTCTTTTTACCAACTAGCTTCTTCCAAATTGAAACTCTTATTTAGAGATGTCCAATTTTCCCACGGAGACAGGTCCCACAAATGGGATGGAGATTTCCCAATTAGGCGGGGAATGGGGAGCGAGTGGAGGAAAAAATTCTCCGTGAACTAAACGGGGACAGGGAATGCATTCCCCGACCCCAACCCCACCATCGCCACTACTTCGTTCCCCGTCCTCGCCTTGATTAGCTTTTTACATATTTATTTATTTAGTATAGTTATCTAATGTTATGCTATTATTATTATTATATAAATATTAAATTTAAATTTCAAATTTGATTATTTATTGGGGAAATATAATGAATATGTTTAAATTGAATATTTAAATTTATATTATATATGTGAATTATTTGATTTATATTTATTTCCTTCTACTAAAACAATAATGAGTTTTTTAAGGCCAAAATTTGAGTAATTTATCTTTAAATTCATATTGTCATCTAAATAAAGTTAATTATTTAGTTAAATTTTACAATTTAAATTAATTGGTTTTTTACAAAAAAAAAATAAAATAAATAACGGAGAAAAATTCTCCACGGAGAACCCGATCCCGTGGGGAATGAAATGGAGAGCAGGAATGAGGATGGAGAATGGTCTCCCCGACTCCGCTCCGCGACATCTCTACTTGCTTGTTTGGTGGCCGAAATGTAATCAGTTGTATCTCAAGCTCACATCTGGATTGAGCCAATCAAGACCATCTTTCCTATCATTTTCTCCCTTTACGATCCAATTCCAATACTGGTTTTAACATTTGATCGTAAACTTGGTTTTTACTAATCTTGATCATATTCCAATTTCTCAAACCAATAGGTTAATAATGATTTTTTTTTCTCTTTTTGCCCAATTCATCTTCTTAAACTTTTAATTCTCTTTATATATGTTGATTCGAATAAGAAGTTATTCCTCCTCTTATTTATTTTTTCAATTTGTTTCCTTGATGCATTTTTATTATATGTTTTTACTTTTTATTTGGATTGGTTGAACATTAGTTAGAGAAGAAATCCGCAAGGAAAAGAAAAGGTTTGTTTTGATTATATTGTCGAATAAATGAAGTAGACAAATTAAAATTAAACCATCAAACAATAACAAAAACAACTGCACATGGAGGATAAGTTGGATAACAATTTGTTTTCATTTTATTTATTATTATTTTGAAATGGTGAGGAAACGGATAGATAAATAGAGGTTAGAAAATATAATATGTAATTCACAAATTATAAAGGCACATAACAGTCGAATACTATCTCTCTTTGAAAAAAAAAACAAAAAAACTGCTTTCTATTATAAATATTATGATAATAGATAGTCTATATTATGGTTTAGTATCCATTGACCATGTATCATGCCTAATTCATCTTCTACTTATCAAATTGCCTAGTGATATTTTGTGGGTTTTGGAAGACACACATTGGACAAATTCCATGAAAATGGGAGAAATTGAAGAATTTAGAAAAATTTTTTATTTTATATTTTGCTAGTTTATTTTATTTTGTTTATTTATACATTATGTTTAATTTATTTTAATATTTATTTATTTTATTTTAATATTATTTTATTTTATTTTAATATTATATTTTATTGGTATTCGTATTCTCATTGTACTCCTCAAGTTCACAACACGTTATTAGCACGAGTTTCTTCCATTTTTCCCGCTGAAGGTAGGTACTAAAAGTATATAGGTTTTTCTCTTTTCGTTCTAATTAATAATTTAAATGTTGTTTTACATATTTGATGTATATTAAATTTTTAATATAAACATAATATTTTATAATAGTGTTACTATGAAAAAATATTATAAAATTAGAATTTGTAGCATTAGATATTAATGGTAATAATTATTTGTGATTAATGTTTGATGCCAAAATACACCTGGATGCCATAAAAATGTGATCATCATAAAACAATTTTTATTCCTAAAGCTTGTCGTAAATGGATGCACTTAAGGCTCCAAAATTTAAATCAATATGTTAGATAAAACATTTTTCTACATTTCGGATATGCTCATGCAGTAGCAATATCGAGAGAAATATTTTAAAAGTATTATGCATTCACTTGATGTCTTCTCGTAGTTGAATGAAATAACAAGTTATTGATTAAAAAAAAAGATGAACCTCAACCAACTAGAGCAATAACATTCCCTGAAGCGAATGTTGTAAATTTTAATAATTGTGGATGAAAAATCATGAATCTCAACTAACTGGAACAACAACATTCCCATAAGTGAGTATTGTGAATTTTCATAATCGTGGTTGAGATTGTGGTCATGGTCGAGGTCATGACTATGACAGAGGAAGAAATAATTATTATTTTTGTAGTGGTCGTTCTAATCATTCAAAAAAAAAAAAAAAAAAAAAAAAAAAAAAAAAAAAAACCACACAAAATGATGATCACAAAGGAAAAGATCCACGAGATAGGAGTTCAAAAAGTGTTGAAAATAAATGCTTCTTATGTGGAATACCTAGGCATTGGTCACGTACCTGTCGTAGATCAAAATACTTAATTGATCTCTATCAAGCATCTCTAAAGAAAAAAAAAATGTGGAAGCAAATTTTGCATACTAAGATAACAACATATATGAATCATCCCATATGAAAAATTTGGATGTGATGGACTTATTTGAATCTCCTAGAGAGAAAATCGGCAGAATTGATGGAACATCAAGTATTTCCATTGATCTTGATAATATCTTGATTTAATGTTGTTTTTTCTCATCTCCATATTTTTTTCCTCTTGGTAGATATTAACCTTTGTATATTCCAAGTGATGTTTTTCTTATTGTAATTATTTTCTTTTAATGAAGAAATCTGGATCATTTTCATATGTTGGGTGACTAAAAAATGAGTAAATAAGATTTATGTTTGGCAGATAGTGCAACTACACGTACAATACTTACAAGTATAAAATAATTTTCCAAACTGACAATGCTGAAAACAAAAGTTATTACAATATCAGGTTCTGCAAACCTGATTGAAGGATTTAGAAAAGCAAATATTATTTTATCTAGAGGAACAAAATTTACAATTTACAATGCATTTTTCTCTAGTCAATCAAAGAGAAATCTACTTAGTTTTAAATATATATGTTGCAATGGTTATTATATTGAGACTGATAGAAAAAATAATATGGACTATCTTTATATCATATATGAAAAATGTATACAAGAAGCGTTGTGTGCTTTATCTTCTTGATTATATTATACTCATATACAAATAATTGAAACATGTGCAATAATTACCCTGAAGTTTATGAATCTAGACATATTTACAATTTGGCATGACCGATTGGATCATCTAGGATCTTTAATGATGAAAAGAATTATTGAGAATTCAAATGGACATTCATTGAAGAATCGGAAGATTTTTCAATATAATGAATTATCATGTGATAAGTGTTGAACATCCTGTAGCTCATGTTCATACACAAAATGGTTTAGCAGATTTATTTATAAAATGTCTGCAATTAATGGCAAGACCATTACTTATGAGAGCTAAGCTTCCTTCATCTGTATGGGGACATGCTATTTTGCATGTAGCGTCACTTGTACGCATTAGGCCAGTAGCTTATCATAAGTACTCGCGATTACAATTAACTTATGGTCATGTACCAAATATTTTCTATCTGAGAATTTTTTTATTGCAATATATGTTCAAATTGCTCTACCATAACGTATGAAGGGTCCTCAAAGGAAGTTAGAAATATATGTTGGATAGGATTCCCCATCAATTATTAAATATCTTGAACCCCTGACGGGTGACGTATTTACTGTACGATTTGTTCATTGTCATTTCAATGTGGCAAATTTTCCAACATTAGAGGGAGGAATTAATAAGTTGGAAAAATAGATTACATAGAATGAATCATTATTGTCTCATTTAAATCCCCGTACAAATCAATGTAAACTTGAAGTTCAAAAGATACTTCATTTGCAAAATATAGCAAATCAATTATCAGATACATTTATAGATGTAAAGAAAGTAACTAAGTCACATATACCAACTACAAATGTTTCATCGAAAATTGATATCCTAACATAGCAAGTTGTCACTAATGAGTCTAGAACATGCTAGAAGCGTGGTAGACTAGTGAGTTCCAAAGATAAAAATCATTGAAAAATAAAAATAATTTATAGTAAAAAAAGACTTGGTTGAAAATGTAAACACCATGAAAAAAATCTTTGACACGACTAGTAAGGAAGGTGAAATACCTAAAGATAATAATGATATTTTAATAAACTATGTCATGATAGGAAAAAGATGGAACCGAACCTGGAACCGAACCCATATAATTATTGACAACATTTTTGCATATAATATTCATAATACTCCCCCTTAGATGCCCACATATATATATATAAAATATGTCTCGTTAAAACCTTACTAGGAAAAACCCAATGAAGAAAAAATAGTGCATATTTCATATAATACATACTCCTAAAAGAATACAATATATATACTCCTCCTCACGAAAACATCACTTAAGATCTTTGAGTCGCCGTATTCCAATGTTGTGCACCAATTTTTCAAAAGTTTCGGTTGATAATGCCTTTTTAAATAAGTCTGCCAGGTTATCCTTTGAACAAATTTGTTGTAGAGTGATGTCACCATTTTCTTCAAGAACGTGAGTGTAGAAAAGCTTCGGTGAAATATACTTTGTTTTATCTCCTTTAATATATCATCCTTTGATTTGGGCTATGCAAGCTGTGTTTATTGTATTGGGCGTGTTATGCCCTCGTTCGTTATTTGTGTACTTATATTTTTATTATATTGTACACCCCACTAGCTTTAGGTCAAATGGGAGATTGTTGGGGTTGATGTCCTAAATCTCGTAGGGTCCTATAGTTTGTAAATATTGTATAAACAAACTCTTTATGTGATTAATAAAATATTTGATATTTTATTCACTTTGTCTATAAAATATGTGATATTTTAGTTGCATTAACCACAAACCAATAAACTAACATCTAAGGTTATCTTTGTAACTTAAGCATGTATGTGGAGACATACAGGTGGATCATGTTTAAGTGATAACCTAAATGGTCTGTAGTAGATGGATAAGGTTGGGTACCTTATCCTGCGACACTACGAGTATGACCTGCTTTGTAGGTGTTACAATTGTTGTAAAGTGTTACAAATGATCTAATCCTGATCATTCATGTATTAGATATGCAAGCGGGGATATTCTATACAAAGGAGTTTGTATAAGACCGGACCACGAAATGTTTAGTCTCATTATATAACACAATTCATTATAGAGACTTACGTTTCACCAGGATGACCATAGGTAACATGATCTGAATCATGAATGAGTTGTAAACTCTTGCCTATGAGGGCGATCCTTTGATTTGTATGGGTGAGAGTTGTCAGATCGCTGACTCAATAAGCCTACCATTTTGGGGATTCATCTGATTGGAGAGCTGGTAACATAACTACACAAGATGGAATTCAATCCTTCCCAAAAGCATGGGTAAATAGATAAATTGCTCCCTTAAGGGCTGATTCCAAGTCTTGAACAATGTGGCGTCATATCCTCTCTTGGCTTGAGAGGGGTTTAGTCATAGTAGGTCTATGATCTATTGTTCGTTAGAGGGATCAATGGTACTTAAGGAATTAGATGTAACTACAAGGGCAAAACGATAATCTGGCCCAACTGTACTTGCGAGCAATTTGTGAAGGGCCATCGTACTGTACTGTTGATTGGTTATATCCAATGGACATAAAAATATATTTGTAGTGCGAAACGTGCAGCTGTCAGTCTTTAGTGGAGTGTTCAACAGTTAATGGATCGTAAGTAATATAATTAAAGTGTTTAATTAATTATTCATGTACCATTGGAATTTCAAGTTACAGGTCCATGAGGTCCCCTTGGTAGTTTAAAAGGATTTAGTCGAGAATCAGTTTTTTGATTAATTTGAATTGTTCAAATTAATAGAGGGATTCAATTATATGTGATATAATTAAATTGTTTCAATATATATAATATAATTGTCATAATGTATTTGATATGTTATAGCTTAATGGGAAGAAATAAATATTTGAATGAGATTCAAATATATTTTCTATTAATGAGATTCATGGTCGATAAATTTAATATAAATATGATTTATATTAAATGCCATAAAATAGAGAAAAGAAACTATAGTTTATATTGTATATGATATGATATTAAAATTATAGGTTATATATTATATTTGATATAACATATAATTTAATATAAATATAATATGATAAGTTAGTTATCATATTTATTTATATTATATTATTATTTTGAATAATAAGGAAGGGAGTTACAACTTCCTTCCTCATCATTTTCTCTCCACCCACATTAGTGGTTGGTAGTTATGTTTTTTATGGCAAGAGGAATAAAAAGAAAAATAGTTTTTCTTTCTCTTCTACTGGACAATTTGCGATTGAACGATTTAGAGAGACTTTTACAGAAGAGTTCTGTATCTTTGAGTTGTGTGTGAAAAACTTCTTAATCTTCTTCTTCCTCCACCAATAAACTTTCCCTCCTAACCAAAATAGTCAGAGCCCACCACTCCTAGGTTCTTATCCTGAGAATACCGAGGACTCCATTGTGGTTGTGTCCGAGTTTCTATTCGAGGTTTTCTTGAAGAAGGTCTTTAAGTTGATCGTGACTGTTCGAGGGAAAACAAGAAGAAAAGATCTACAAAGGTGATATTCCTTAGCATGATGTAATTTAATTTAAATGCATATATATTTGTATATTTATTGTAAACTTAGTATTCGATAAATTATGAAATTTGGTCGATCCGCTTTCGCTCAAGGTTCTCTTCACCAAAGTTCCTTCAATTGGTATCAGGGCCAGGTTGTGGTTTCTGATTCCAAATTCCATTATTGTATTGAATTCGTTTACAATACTAGTGAGTTTTATAATCTGCATTGCGTTTATGTGATAAATGTTTGTGGATGTATTCTTGATGGATGTTTTTGGATAGAAATCTCTGTTTAAGGCTTTCTTTAAATTTTAAAAGTTAGTTTGTAAAGGGCTCCTGCATTTTTGGGCATTAAACATGCAATCAAATCTGTAAATTTGTTAGTTTTAAATCGCTCGTGGTGTTCCGGAGGCTTCAAAGAAGGGTTGCAGATCAGTGTTTTGATGGAGAAGACGAAACAGAGATTACCACATCATGTAGCTAGAGCTAAACGATTGGATAACTTTTGTTATGCGATCGTGTAGAGTTTGCTACACGATCGTGTAGCATTTGTTAAACGATCGCATAGCTAATGCTACGCGATCGTGTAGAGTTTGCTACGCGATCGTGTTGCGTTGGCTAATGATTGCATAGGCGCTCGCTTGCTGAACGATCGCACGGTATTGGATACTGGACGCTTGCTTGCGTGCTACATTATTGCGTAGACTATCATGCTCATCGCATAGTCAATCACATTCATTGCATAGCTGCTCAACTGCAAGGTGTTCTTTATGGAGCAGTTTGAGGTGAGCGATTCAAGACCCGGTTCACTTATTCCAAACCAATTGATTCTTTTTTTTGTAATAGTTAGCCTTTTAATTTCTAGTTTAGAGAGTTTCTATCCCGATCCATCAACTTTTCATATAAATATACATGTAATGTATGTTTTTTATTATGTCATAATGTATGCCATATAGTTTTAAAAACCACCATAGGTTACACATTTATTTTCATACATCATTTTGTATTATAAGTGTTATAATATACTAGTAT
Organism: Benincasa hispida; assembly: GCF_027475165.1. Lineage (NCBI taxonomy): Eukaryota > Viridiplantae > Streptophyta > Magnoliopsida > Cucurbitales > Cucurbitaceae > Benincasa > Benincasa hispida. The sequence goes on along the minus strand of NC_143488.1, from coordinate 89,482,414 downwards.
GCATGATTTAAATTACATAAAGCATGCCCATGCATCATATAATATAAGAGTTATAGTATATGTATGCATACATTATAGCATATTCATGCATCATTTATATTATAAGTGATATAATATAAGGTTGAATGACTGTATGGAATGTATGCTATAGCATGGTTCATTACTTAGTTATATAAAAGTTTTATATTAGTAATGAATGAACAATGCATGAAACATGACATTACCTTAGGTTAGCTTATAAATGTTATAAATAACGTATGTATGTCTATCATGTAATGATTGGTTTCAATTGTTTCATATATTTATAATTCTTATAATTAAATGAAGTTAGAATTAAAATCAATAATAAAGAGTTGCATGCAAACCTTAGGCTATAATCCATTTTTAAAATTGTTTTAAAATGTGTTGAGGATAGACCTAAGATCACATTTCTAATGAGATTAGAAATCCAAGTTTAATCTTTTAAATCGGTTTAATAGGATTAAATTGATTCCTAATAAAAGAATAAATATGTAACAAATGTATCTATAAGGGATCTTTTGTATAAGGCTGGTTCTGGCTAGGCTGGGTACTTAAGTCGATGGAAACGTTGCACCCCTATCTGGGAACCTATCTGGAAAGATGAATTAGATAGATTTGTTACATGCATGCAAGTTTGATGAAAGTCCATGAAAAATTTTAATGAGACTTGAATCAAAATTGTTTAATCATCAAAGACAAAAGTTGTTTTTGAGCAAATTAAACACACTTAGATAAGATCAGTAGCCGAATTTTCCTAAGTTAATTAACCCTAGGTAGAACACTAAGTGGGAGGAAAATGGGGTATATGATACTCAAGTTTTACCTCTACCATTTCTCTCTAAAAGTTCACACTGTGAGATCTACTCTCGGCTTCGAGGCACCATGGGTGTCTCCCTAGGGGTGGCATTTGGGTATGTCAATACCAAGGAGAATGGAGAGAGTGTTTATAGTAAATGGGAGTGGGACGTGTGATAACACATCCCTCGGTCTCTCTCATTAAGTTGAATAAAGTTTCATGCATCGCCTCGTGGCATCGTTGGTGTCCCCTTAAAGGATGGTTGTATTGCATGACACTTTATTTGATCTCCAGAAATGGATAGAGTTGCTTTAGTCTCTTGTTCCAATCAGCTTTTCCTTACGGTTGGCTCATTGGGCAAGACTCTAGAACCTAAAATGAGGGGTTACACTTACATAGAATTGTTAAGGATGTTAACAAATTCTGGACCGAACAATGGCGACTATTAGTTATAGGGACAAAGAGTTGTTTTTGTCTAATGGTTGAGAATGTCTCATTTTAGTGAAAGGACATTTGATCACCCTACAGTGACTTTTGTCCTGCCTCACTGAAGCATCATTGCAAAATAGATGTCACTTAGGGTACACTAGACTATTTTGCTAAAACTTGATTGGTTTTCTTAAAAATGGTTTAATGCAAATAGACTAAATTAAGTTTGTTCTTTTTCAACAAAGTTTTAAAATGACTACCGCTACACTTAGTTTACTTACCACCAAAAATTTAACTGGCAAGAACTACGCTAGTTGGAAAAACACGATCAACACTATTTTAATCATCGATGACATGTGTTTTGTCCTGATCGAGGAGTGTTCTCCCATTCCACCTTCTAATGCTCCTCGAAATATTTGGAAAGCATACAAGCCCTAGACAAGGGCAAACGAGAAGGCACGAGCATATATCTTGGAAAGTCTTAACGAAGTCTTGGCCAAGAAGCATGAGCCCATACTCACCGCCCGTGAGATCATGAAGTCCCTAAGGGGAATGTTTGGACAACCATCTGCGCAGCTCAAACACGACGCTCTTAAGTATATCTTCAATGCCCATATGCAATAGGTGGCATTTGTTCGAGAACACGTTCTCAACATGATGATCCACTTCAACATGGCAGAAATGAATGGGTCAAGCATCGATGAGGCCAGCCAGGTTAGCATAATATTAGAATCTTTACCTGAAAGTTTCCTGCACTTCTGTAGCAATGTTGTTCTGAACAGGATTGACTATAACCTGACTACCATACTCAACGAGCTGTAGACTTTCCAATCCTTGTTGAAAAGCAAGGAAAAGAAGGGTGAAGAAAATGTTGCTACATCTTCTAAAAAGTTCCACAAAGGTTGACCTCTGGAACTAAGTCTGTACCTTCTCGACACCAAAAAGTGGAAGAAGAAGTAGGGTGGAAAAGGAAGGCTGCTGCTAACCCGGGAGTTGTTGCACCAAGGGGTAGACAACCTGTCAGAGTTAACAAGGGAAAATGTTTCCATTGCAACTAGGATGGGTACTAGAAGAGGAATTGCCTAGATATTTGGCAGAAAAGAAGAAGGCCAAACAAGGTAAATGTGATTTACTTGTCTTGGAAACTTGTTTAGTGAAGAATGATGATTCTGCCTAAATTATTGACTCTGGGGCAACTAACCATGTTTAATCTTCATTTCAGAGAATTAGTTCCTGGCAGCAACTTGATGCTGGTGAGATGACGATGCAAGTTGGAACTGGGCTTGTCGTCTCAATTATGGCAGTGGGAGGTCTCCGGTTAACTTTACATAACAAATTTCTCATTTTGAATGATGTATATGTTGTTCCTGATTTAAAAATGAACTTAGTTCCTGTAAAGTATTTTTTGGAACAATATTATCAAATCAACTTTTCTTTCAATAAAGTGTTGATTACAAAGAATGGTGTTAATATATATTCTGCAAAACCGGAAAACAATTTATATATGCTAAGGCCATTAGCAACAAATGTCCTCCATAACATAGAGATGTTTAAAACTGTTGTAACTCAACATAAAAGAATTATAATCTCTCCTAAGGAAAATGCCCAACTTTGGCACCTAAGACTAGGACACATTAATCTCAATAGGATTAAGAGGTTAGTGAAAAATTGACTTCTAAGCGAGTTAGAAGAAATTTTTTTTACCTGTGTATGAGTCATGCCTTGAAGGTAAGATGACTAAAGGGCCTTTTACTGGAAAAGATCATAGGGTCAAAGAACCTCTAGAGCTAGTACATTCAGAACTTTGTGGTCCAATGAATGTAAAAGCTAAGGGAGGTTATGAATATTTCATCACTTTTACTGATGATTATTCAAGATACGAGTATGTTTATTTAATGCAACATAAGTCTGAATCTTTTGAAAAGTTCAAAGAATTCAAGGCTGAAGTTGAAAATGCATTAGATAGAACAATTAAAACATTTTGATATGATCAAGGTGGAGAGTTTATAGATTTGACATTCCAAAACTATATGATAGAACATGGAATTGTATCCCAACCCTCAGCACCTAGCACACCTCAACAAAATGGTGTATCAGAAAGGAGAAATCGAACTCTGTTGAACATGGTTTGGTCTATGATGAGTTACGCTTCGTTACCTGACTCGTTTTAGGGTTATGCAGTGGAGACTGCAACATACATTTTGAACTACGTTCCCTTCAAGAGTGTTACCAGAACACCTTTGGAGTTATGAAATGGTCGTTTAGCTAGTTTACGTCATTTCAGAATCTGGGGTTGCCCAGCACATATGCTTGAGGTTAATCCTAAGAAATTGGAACCATGTTCAAGGTTATGTCTATTTGTAGGCTACCCCAAGGGAATGAAAGGTGGTTATTTCTTTGATTCTAAAAAAAATAAAGTATTTGTATTAACAAATGTTACTTTTCTTGAGGAAGATCACATAAGGGAGCACAGACTCAGAAGTAAAATTGTGTTGAATGATATTTCCAAAGACACTACTGAATCTTCAACAAGAGTTGTTGAAGAGCCTAGTACCTCAACAAGAGTTGTTGAAGTAGGTTCATCTAGTAGGTTAAATCCACCTCGAATGTTGAGAGAACCTCGACGTAGTTGGAGGGTTGCGAACTCATCTATTCGCTATATAGATTTAACTGAAATCCTAGCTATGGTAACTGATGGCAAAGTTGAGGATCCATTAACTTACAAGAAGGCAATGGAGGATGTTGATAGAGATGAATGGATCAAAGCCATGGATCTCAAAATGGAGTCTATGTACTTCAATTCTAAAAGAATGAAATATCACGTAATGGAAGACTTCAAAATCAATAAGCACTTAAACTACATTTAATTTGAGTTTTAAGCATAGTGTTTATATGATATTCAGAAGAGGGTTTGAAATACATATTACCTTTGAAGATTTCCTTCACAACTTCAGATGAAATCCATCAAGATAGAGCTTGAAACTTCAAGAGGACTACCACCGAGATCTTCTCTACTATGCTCAAGCTGGAACGTGTGGTGAAAACACTTAAATCAAGTTGAATTAATGAAGAACAAGTGAGGGATGTGTAGGGTTTTCAAGTTTTCACTTAAGCAAGTAAAACTCTGACTGCTTAATGATCTTCATGCATGGAGCTACTATATATAGGTAGAAATCACAAAACCAGGAGGCCGCATGGAGGCCACCACCTGTTTGGTGATCATATCAATTTACAATTGGATTTTGGTGATAATCCATCAAAAAGTGGTTAGTGGATTTTTCCCAAAGAATGAAAAAAACCACTAACTTAAAATGATTTCGAAAATCATTTTTATTTTTAAATTAGTTTTATAAAATTAAATAAAAAATAATTAATTTAAATAAAACTAATTTTAATTTATTTTTAATTAAACTTTTTAATTAAAAGAATATTAATTTAATATCTAGACATTAAATTGATAAAATATCAATATCACCAATAAATCAATTTTATATTTAAATCATAATTTAAATATTAATTGCTTTTCCAATTTCGTTTAATTTCAATTAAATTAAACGTTATAATTGTATCATATACAATCAATCGAAAGCCTAAAAAATTTGAATTCGAACATTTCAAATTCATAACCCTTTTATGCATCAATACTTAATTTGTTATTCCAATTTAATGAGATAGTAGAGGGGCCTAATGGACCTACAGATCATGAGCTCCAACGATCGGTAATTAATTCGTTAAAACTCTTTAATTGAATCAATTACTATTCGTTAACTATCAAGACACATCACTATAGCTTGATAGTTGCACTCTCCTCACTGTAGATATATTTCTATCCATATAAATCATAATCAGTAAGTCGATCCTTCACAGGTCGTTCGTAATTACAGCTGGGTCAAAATTACCATTTTACCCCTGTAAATACATCTCGTTGCTTAAGTTCCCACTGACCCTCTAATGAACAATTTGATTCATAATACTACTCGTGAATCATGTTCTTCTTTATCATGAGAAGACGGGGTCCTGATTGTTCAAGATATAGAATCAACACTTAAGATAACAACCTATTTGCTAACTTTAAAATATGTAGGAGTGAATTCCATCTTCCATGGCTATGTCCCCAACTATCCATCCGGTCTTATCCCCAAAATGGAAGGCTTATTGAGCAGTGCTGTTAGACTACTCTTACCCATGCATATCAAAGAATAATCCCGAATAAACAGGAGTTCATAGATAGCTCAAGATTAAGATCGAGTTATCCTAGGTTACTTAAGTATGAAATAGTCAGTTTTAACAGTAAACGGTCGTTACAAAGAAAAATGACTATTTTGTGGTCCAGTCTATATACAAACTCATTGCATAGGATGCCCCACTCACATGTCTCTACATGAATGATCTGTGGATCACGTCATCTGTATTACCTATACAAAATGGGTCGCATCCAATAGTGTTACTAGGATGAGATACCCAATTTCATCCATATGCTTATAGATCATTTAGGCTATATACTATTAACTTGATCCAGTTTATGTCACCACATAAAGTTAAAGTATTCATATTATATCCATGGATATTTGGATTTTCATAAGAGAATTCAAAATCAACAACTTTATTGAATAAGATACTCAATAATATTTTATTGATAAATAGAATATTTAACCCAAAATTTATGAGCTACGTGTTATAGAACATTCTCAACAATCTCCCACTTGGACTAAAACTTCAGTGAGAATAAATATATACAATACAATATTGAGAAACATAAAGGGAAAGTACAATAAACTAGGGCATCTGTAATACCATAGATATTCTCCTACTTGCCCTAGATTATGTTGCTCGAAGTTTTAGTCCAACCAGGTGGCCCTCAAACACTTTAGCCGAGAGGTCCTTCGTAAATGGATTAGCAAGGTTGTCTTCAGAGTCTATCTTCGTGATGATCACGTCTTTTCGGTGTACTATCTCTCCGATGAGATGGTACTTTCTCTCAATATGTTTTCCACGTTTGTGACTCCTTGGTTCTTTCGAGTTGGCAAAAACACCACTATTTTCAAAATACAGTGTGATCGGTAGGTGCATATCTGAAACTACTTCCAAGTCAACCAAGAATTTGCTTAGCCATACTGCCTTTTTAGCGACTTCATATGCGGCTACGTCTTCTGCTTCCATTGTGGAGTCGGCGATACAACTTTACTTAATGCTTCTCCAAACTGTAGCTCCTTCATTGAGAGTGAAAACTTATCCTGAAGTAGATTTCCTTGAATCCACGTTAGTCTGGAAATCGGAATCAGTGTATCCGATAAGGATCAAATCCTTAGGTCCATACACAAGCATATAGTCCCTTGTTCTCCTTAGATATTTGAGGATGCTTTTGACAACAGTCTAATGACTATGTCCTGGATTGGATTGGAACCTACAGACGATTCCAACTGTAAAGCATATGTCAGGACGTGTACATAACATTACGTACATCAAACTCCCAACTACAGATGCATATGGAATTCTTGTCATTTCCTCAACATCTTAAGGTGTCTTAAGACACTGTTCCTTTGACAAATGAATTCCATGTCTAAAAGGTAACATACCTTTTTTTGGAATTTTGCATATTATATTTTGACAACATCTTGTCAATATAAGATGCCTGAGATAGAGCTAGGGTTATATTCTTTCGATTCCAAAAGATTTATATTCCTAGAACTATTGAGCATCACCCAAATCTTTCATTTGGAATTGTGTTGCTAACCATCTCTTTACGTCAGCAAGGAAGCTTGCCTCATTCCCAATGAGCAAGATATCATCAACATAAAGAACTAAGAATGCTATAGTCTTGTTGACTATCTTATTGTATACACAAGGTTCGTCAACATTCTATTCAAAGCCATAAGATTTGATCGCAGTATTAAATCTTATATTCCAGGGTCTTGAAGTTTGTTTTAACCCATAAATGGACCATTTAAGCTTAAAACTTTCTGTTCCTGTCCTTGTTCGATGAACCCTTCTGGTTGAGATATAAAAATACTTTCATCAAGATGGTCATTCAGAAAAGCTGTCTTGACATCCATTTGCCATATTTCATAGTCATAATATGTGGTAATGGATAGAAGTATTCTAATCAATTTTATCATGACAATAGGAGAAAAGGTTTCTTCATAATCAACCCCTTCTCTTTGGGTAAAACTTTTTGCCATGAGTCTGGCTTTATAGGTTTTCACCTTGCCAGTTTGGTCTCGTTTTCTCTTGTAGATCCATTTGAAACCTATAGGTTTAACCCCATACGATTGATATACAAGTTCCCAGATAGAGTTGAAGTACATAGACTCCATTTCAACATCCATGACTTTTATCCACTGTTCCCTGTCAACATCTTCCATTGCCTTTTTAAAGATTAATGGATCCTCTAATCCATCATCATGTATGATGTTTTGAGTTTCTGTTAAACCCATATAACGTTCAAGTTGTTGAATAACCTTCCCACTACATTGAGCCATACTCAACTCTTGAGATGGATATGACGAGACAACAACAGTTGTTGATAGACCAGCTTGATCAACAACTCTTGTTGATGTTTCTATAGCATCCTTGGTCATTTCTTGCAATATTAGTTTACTGCAAGGTAGATTATTTTTAATATGATCTTCTTCAAAAAATGTAGCATTTGTCGATATAAATACTTTGTCTTCTTGGGATCATAGAACAGTCCTCCCTTTGTTTCTTTAGGGTATCCTACAAAGAGGCATAACTTCGAACGTGTTTCTAGTTTCTTAGGATTTTGTACCAACACGTGTGCTGGATAACCCCAGATACGGAAATGATGTAAAGTAGTTTTGCATCCTTTCCATAATTCATACGGTGTTTCTGAAACACTTTTTGAAGGAACAATGTTGAGAATATATACTGCAGTATGTACTGCAAACCCCCAAAAAGGATTGAGGTAACTGAGCATAACTCATCATTGATCGAACCATGTCTAACAAGGTTCGATTTCTCCTTTCTGCAACACCATTTTGTTGTAGTGTTCCAAGTGTTGTGAGCTGGGTATTGAATTCCATGATCTACTAGATAGTTCTGGAATTATAAATCCATATACTCTCCACCTTCATCAGATCGAAGTGTTTTAATTCTTTTACTTAACAAATTTTCTATCTCGGTATTAAATTCTTTGAACTTTTCAAGAGTTTCAGACTTGTGACTAATTAAGTAAACGTAGCCATATCTCAAGTAATCATTAATAAAACTGACAAAATACTGATAGTCTCCTCGTGTTTTTATACCCATCTGACTACATAGGTCTCAATGTATAAGTTCGAAAGGGTCTTTGGCACGAAGACCTTTGTCAGAAAAAGATCTTTTTGTCATTTTTCCCTCAAGATATGATTCACATGGAGGTAAAGAACTATCTCCTAACTGACTTCGATGACCGTTTTTTACCAATCTCTCAATCCTGTTGAGATTAATGTGACCAAGTCTGAGGTGCCAAAGATAGGCGTTAGAACAAATTTTCCGTTTTTTATTTTGAGTCTCGACCGTTTTAAACATTTCTATATTTAGAATGGCCTTTTCTTCAGTTGGTTTTAATATGTACAAGTTATTTTCGAGTCTTGCAGAACAAATATGAACACCACTTGAAAAAACAAACACTTCATTAGATTCAAAAGATATTCTGTACATATTTTCTAGCAGACAGGAAATGGAGATTAAGTTTCTTTTCATCTTAGATACCTAATACACATTCCTAAGTAAGATGAAAGACTCTCCAAAAAATAGCTTGACATCTCCTACTACATGAGCTGAAATGACTTCATCCGTTCCCACCTTGAAAGTCATTTCCTGTTTAGAAAGTTGTCTCCAAGAACTAGTTTCCTATAGAAAAGTGCAAACATGATTAGCGGCGCCTGAATCTAATATCTGGGTTAGGTGAGTATTCTCCACTAGATATGTTTCAACTACCAGTATATCTGATTTAGCTTGTTTCTCCTTTTCCGCTTTCTTTTCTGCCAAATTCTTTGGGCAGTTACGCTTCTAGTGCCTATAACGGAAACACTTTCCTTTAGGAGTCTTGTTTTTTTTTTTTTCCCCTTAGCAATGGTTTACTTATTCCCTTTACTTTTCTTCTTCATTTGTACAAATTTATCTTTTGAAGAAGAATGAGCAGATTTCTGGTTATCAGTGGGTCTTATTCCAGACGTCGACTCCTTAAAAAACTTATTAGATCGACAAATAACATTTACTTCTTTTTCCTTAAGTTTCATTATAGACTGATATGTTTGTAACTCGTTCAACAACGTAGTAAAATTATAAGTGATTTTGTTCATAACAACATTGGTTCTGAAAGGCAGATAACTATCCGGGAGAGATTCTAATATCATACTTACTTGACTTATCTCATCTATCATCGCTCCATGAGCCTCAACAATATTAAAGTGAACCATCATATCGAAAACAATGTCTCTAACGTTGGAACCATCTTTCAGCGAGTATTGTAGACATACTTAATGGCTTCATGTCGAACAAAGAATGACATTTGCCCGAACATCTCCTGAAGCGATGTCATTATCTCACAGGCGGTGGGCATTAGCTCTTGTTTCTTATTAAGTACATTGGATATACTTGCTAAGATGTAGGCCCGAGCTTTTTCATTAGCCCTAACCCACTGATCATAGATGTCCCGAACATTTCGGTTCGCTATTGTACTGGGAACCGAAGGACATTCCTCTATCAACACAAACCTTAAATCATCCACAACTAATATCGTATTGATGTTAGATTTTCGGTTTGAATATCCTTCACCGTTAAATTTATCAGAAGCAAGTAGTTGTATAACATTGCTGAAAAATTTTGAACAAATTCTATTAAACTTTATGCATCGAATCCAATTTTAGAAAAAATAATAAAGTACATAATAAATCTTTATTTATTTGCAACGATACTTAGTTCTTTTGGTTATCGTTTTCGGGGCAGTCAACAGTGATTTAGAACGTTGCTACCTTGGGGTAGTCAACAATTCCTTCACTGAAACAAGACAATTCTTGACCAAATACTATATCAGAGTAACTCTTTAATCCTATAGTTCTTTTGGTTATCGTTTTCGGTCAAGATCTTTACTAACGATTAGTAATTCTTGTAATGTGACCCGTCATTTTCATACTTTATTGAACGGTATGAATATGCCCCCGAGATAGAAGACAATACCCAAGACAGAACTATAAGATCCTATTCATTACTGAAGCTTGGGTTGTTTCGAATCCTATGTTACAAACCCTCGTAGGGATTGCTGTGGTTAACGACTAGCTAATGCCACATAAAAACGAAAGTAGACACAACATAGGAATCTCACGATTCAAACTAATGGAGGGGACCGTAGGACAATGTTGACACATTTCCTTCACACACTTACTATGAACTACTTCCCCAATTCACCTTGTTATTGACCCATGAAAATACTTTCCGAATGGAGTAGTCGTGGTAAAAGTGACATGAAGCCGAGCATGGATTTCACGATGTGAACTCTTGAAGACGTGAGAGCTAATAACTATATATCGAATATATTGTTAATTTCCTACTGAAGTGTTCTAAATGTTTGGGCATCTATTTACTGAGGTTAAAAATGGCTAACTTTTAAATAACCTAAGTCTATATCATTTTTATCCAAATATAACATTTATATTTGGATATAACCCTACGATGTCTAAGTGTTTAAACCAGTCTGAAACCTCACACCCCTCACGCAAGCTCATAAAATCAGTTAACAATGCTCAATATTTCGGTCATAATCCCCAGGTAGGAGGTGTTACGTAAACCGTCAACTTAAGTACCTCCAACTTAGACAGGTTTATGAACCGATTTGAGTTTATAACCAAATTTTATAAGGTAACAATCTATTTTAACAATTAAAATTAGTTTTTTAACCTAAGTGAGCATGTTGTGTATCTTTGTTATGGATTTTAAAGTCTAATTTCTTTTTATAACAACTTACAAAAAATAAACATGCTAAACATCCACAACATTCATCAAAGGCATTCATATAACATTTATATTAAAAGAAACCCTATACATGCATACTATATATTATAACAATTTATAATATACTTTCAATGCATGTAATATGCTTCCTACGGTGGGATTTTAAATCTATATGGAATACTGTATGCACATACAAGATTTATTTAATTATAACGTACATCACATGCATAAACAATTAAACACATACTGATACGCTTTTTAACTTTATCATTTTTAAGTAAACCAAAGCCTATGTATTACAAAAAAAAAAAAAAGTGACAACTCCAAACCGCTTCTTGACTGCTTGAACAACTCCAAACCAGACCCAAAAATGCTTAAACTGGATGTGAACCACCTGAACAGGGCCAACCAAAACAATTTTGAAATTGAACCAGGTCAAGTTTGAAGAAAACCGGTCAAACCAGTCAATCTTCTTAAATCGGTTCAAGAATCTCGCTTGGATAAACCGGATCTCGCTGACGGACCAAGATCTCGCTTGGTTTGAACATGATCTCGCTCTATGTTGAAATCTGGCTCAAACTTGATCTCTCACTAGCTCATTGAAATCTAGCTCATACCATCAGAATCCCGCTCCTGGCTTGAAATCTCGTTCGAACTTGATTTAAAGTCTAGGTTGAACTTGAAATCTCACTAGGACTTCCATCAGAATCTCGCTCAAACTTGATTCAAAATATTGTCTGAACTTGAAATCTCGCTCGAAATTCCAACAGAATCTTGCTCAAACTAGAAATCTCACTCAAACTTGATTCAAAATCTCACTCGAACTTGGTCCAATCTCGCTGGAAATTCAAACAGTAGCTGAAGATCTGGAAATCTGCAGCTCGAACTTCTTCATTTCTTTCTTCAATTACATCCTAATTTTAACTTCTAATGACTCCATATGAATTACAAACTCTTAAACATTCATTAACACCCATTAAACAAGAGTCAATTTCAAGAGAATCAACATAATTGAAAGGATTAAAATGCCAAAACACTAGAAAAACCATATCAACATACTATTTTATGCAGTTCATGAAAAAACACCCACCAAACTAAAATTAACAAAAGTTAAGTGTTTAAATCATGCTTTGATACCAATTGAAGAAATGAAATATCATACAATGGAAGACTTCAAAATAAATAACACTTAAACTACATTTTATTTGAGTTTTAAGCATGCTGTTCATATGATATTCAGAAGAGGGTTTGAAACACGTATTACCTTTGAAGATTTCCTTCACAACTTCGGATGAAATCCACCAAGATAGAGCTTGAAACTTCAAGAGGATACGACCAAGATCTTCTCTACTATGCTCAAGCTAGAATGTGTGGTGGAAACACTTAAATCAAATTGAATTGATGAAGAACAAGTGAGGGATGTGTAGGGTTTTCGAGTTTTCTTCAGCAAGTAAAACTCTGATTGCTTAATGATCTTCATGCATGGAGCTACTATATATAGGTAGAAATCATGCAAAACCAATAGGCTACATGGAGGGCACCACCTGTTTGGTGATCATATCAATTTACAATTGGATTTGGTGATAATCCATCAAAAAGTGGTTAGTGAATTTTTTCCAAAAATTGGAAAAATCCACTAACTTAAAATGATTTAAAAAATAATTTTTTATTTTTAAATTAGTTTTATAAAATTAATTTAAATAAAAACTAATTTTGATTTATTTTTAATTAAAATAATATTAATTTAATATCTAAATTTTAAATTAATAAAATATCAATATCACCAATAAATCAATTTTATATTTAAATCATAATTTAAATTTAATTGATTTTCCAATTTATTTTAATTTCAATTAAATTAAACGTTTATTATTATATCATATACAATCAATCGAAAACCCCTAAAATTTGAATTTGAACATTTCAAATTCATAACCTAATTTTATACATGAATACTTAATTTGTTATTCCAATTTAATGAGCTAGTAGAGGGACCTAATGAACCTACAGGTCATGAGCTCCAATGATCTGCAATCAATTCGTTAAAACTCTTTGATCGAATTAATTACTATTCCTTAACTATCAAGACACACCACTATAGCTCGATAGTTGCTCTCTCCTCAGTATAGATATATTTCTATCCATATAAACCATAATCAGTAAGTCGATCATTTACTGGTCATTTGTAATTATAGTTGGGTCAAAATTACCATTTTACCCTTATAAATACATTTCGTTCCTTAAGTTCTCACTGACCCTCTAATGAACAATTTGATTCATAATGCTACTTGTGAATCATGTCCTTCTCTATCATGAGAAGGTGAGGCTCCGATTGTTCAAGACCTGGAATCGGCATTTAAGAGAATAACCTATATGCTAACCCTAAAATGGGTAGGAGTAGATTCCATCTTGCATGGCAATGTCCTAGCTATCCATCCGGTTTTATCCCCAAAATGGAAGGCTTATTGAGCAGTTTTGTTGGACTACTCTCATCCATGCAAATCAAAGGATAATCCCAAATAAACAGGAGTTCGTAGCTAGCTTAGGATTAAGATCGAGTTATCCTAGGTTACTTAAGTATGAAATAGTCAGTTTTAATAGTAAACGATCATTATAAAGAAAAGTGTCTATTTCGTTGTCCAGTCTATATGAAAACTCATTGCATAGGATGCCCCACTCAAATGTCTCTACATGAATAATCTGTGGATCACGTCATCTGTATTACTTATACAAAATAGGCTGCATCCAATAATAGTGTTACCAAAATGAGATACCCAATTTCATACATATACTTATAGACCATTTAGGCTATATACTATTAACTTGATCTTGTTTATGTCACCACATAAAGTTAAAGTATTCATACTATAGCAATGGATATGTTTATTGGATTTTCATAATAGAATGCAGAATCAACAACTTTATTGAATAAGATACTCAATAATATTTTATTGATAAATAGAATGTTTAACACAAAACTTATGAACTGCGAGTTCAAGGACATTCCCTATAAATTCAGTATGGGATCTTGTAGACCAACCTAATGGGGTTAAACCTATAGGTTGTAAATGGATCTACAAGAAGAAACGGGGTGCTGATGGGAAGGTGCAAACCTTCAAGACTAGACTGGTGGCAAAGGGTTATACCCAGGTAGAGGAAGTCGACTATGAGGAGACTTTCTCGCCTGTTGTCATGCTAAAGTCTATCTGGATCCTCCTATCCATTGCCTCATATTATGATTATGAGATATAACAAATGGATGTCAAGACTGCTTTTCTGAATGAAAATTTTGAGAAGACCATTTATATGGTGCAGCCGAGGGATTCATAACCCAAGGTTAAGAGTAAAAGGTTTGCAAGCTTAATCGATTCATTTATGGACTGAAACAAGCATCTCGATCTTGGAACATAAGGTTTGATACCGTGATCAAATCTTATGGCTTTGATTAAAACGTTAATGAGCCTTGTGTATACAAGAAGATCATCAATAGTTTAGTACTTTTTCTAGTGTTGTATGTAGATGATATCCTATTCATTAGGAATGATGTAGGTTTACTAACTACATTTAAGAACTGGCTAGCAACCCAATTCCAAATGGAGAGGCTTAGTTTGTTATGGGTATTCAGATATGTCGAGATCGAAAAAAAATGCTAGCATTGTCCCAAGCATCGTATATTGACAAGACGTTTATCAAGTATTTAATGCAGAACTCCAAGAGGGGCTTATTGCCTTTCAGGCACAAAGTTACATTGTCTAAGGAACAGTGTCCTAGGACACCTCAGGAAGTCGAGGAGTGATGACGGGCATAAATGCACGTCATTATAGGCATTTTATTTAGAATTATGAGGGCTGTTAAGTAGAAGATGCGGCGATTATATTAAAAATTCATGAGAAAACGAGCCTGTGTCGATCAGTATTAAGAATCTCAGCTAACCCACTTTTATGCATTTTTATGCGTTGAATTATCTATCTTTGTAGCTAACGCAAGAAGCAGTCGCATATGCAGAAGCCTGGCTATCGCAAAAACGACCGCATGCGGGGAATCTCTTCATCGCAGAGGCGAACACATACGTTCAACGCATGGATGTTGCGGTCATCAACCGCATGCGTCCATCGCATAGAAGTTGTGGCTATCAAGCGAATGCAGTCATCGCAAAGAGATTGCGGCTACATAATAATAACCATAATAGAGGGATGACCACAAGGGTGGTGGAATGCGTTGATACTCCAGAAACCAAGCATGAACGCATACCTCGGGAGCATCAAGAGGTGATGTTGACATTTCACCTACCACGCAGTTAGCAGTAGAGATTCAGAGCACGTCCATCACGCCGTTAGATGCAAAATTTTAGAGAATGACCATTAATGCTGTCAGTGATCAAACTCTATAAATAGAAGCCGTTGAGTAAAACTTCAAATTATCCAAGGTTTTCCGCCTGAGGTTCCCTGCTTTAGGACGGATCCTTGTGATCCAGACCAAAGCATGAGAGATAGTCTTGAGAGTTCTTCATCCCTTCAATCATTCCGAGTGACGACCGGAGCCTTCGCCGGAGTTAGAGCTTGAGACAGTCTACTCCACTGCCCATCCATGGCACCACTGGCAACCTTGACACATATCTGATGGAAGCAAGACATTGCTTCCATCTGACCCTCCGTTTCTCTTCTATCTTTGTATTGTATTACACTGTGGCTTAAGAGATTAATACATTTTGTGATCAATGCATTTCTATATTTTCCTTCGATTCCACTTTCATCTTCATTTACTTTGCATCCTTTACTTTCATTGTATCACTAAGTAAGATTGCTAGAGTATCGCATACTTAATCGTGCGGCATAGGAATATGAAGCATGTAGCAAATCACTGGGAAATGTGCGTTGCGTGAGTGCTGGGAGAAAACCTTACTTGTTTAGTGTGAAGCTATAGCAACGCTTGTTTATAAGTGGACGCAATACTTGTCTATGAGTAGAATCAGCAGCAACCAACTGCCCGGGAGGGTAAGTAGTTGATCGCATTAAGCAATGTAAGCAAGTATTCTCTAGAAATAGGAATAATCTTACATCAACAATGTTTATATGATTACCTTGTCTTATGAGCGCATCATTCATCATTTAGGCATACTTGGGAGAGTAGTTTAAAGACCAAATCTAGACTCGAGAGAGCGGATTGGATCGCATAAGCAAGAATGGAGAACTTAGAAATAAGCTCCGTTTGTTACTACACAGCGTATGCACCATTTAAGTAGGACATGGTGGTATGCACTCATATTGTTTATGTGTGAGAGCACGTGAGTGAGAATAGAGACTTAGAAATAAGACCTCGCGACACTATCACATATACATCGCATGCGTCTTCTTCAAGTGTGTATAGCATGATCGCATAGCTTACGTTGGCTAGGGTTACCCTTGCGGTCAAGCTTAGTGTTGCAGTGAAGACATTCTCGCCATTTTATCTTTTTTTCCATGCATTTTACTACGCGTTAACAGTTGTTGTGTCTCTACCTCTCGGTCATACTTCCATCATTTAATCTGATAGTTAGGAGTAGGAGTAGTGCATAGCTTAGAACCCTTAACATTCTTTTATTCTTCCCCGCAAACACATTACTGAATAACATTTAGCTAGAAGTCCCTGAGTTTGACCTCGGATCATCCGAGAAACTTGCAATCTCGTTATACTTGGCGAGAGCGCAAGAAAAATTGTGATAAGAACGCATGGTCATTGCATAAGAGATTAACGCATACTTTCCATTCCAACGCATGACCACTAACGTATGAGAACAAACGCATAACCTAAGACATGCATCGCATATATGCATTCCATAATTTTCATCACCAAGGAGATAAGACGAATTCCCTATGCATCTGCCGTGGGCAAATTGATGTATGTGGATATATGTACTAGACTTGACATCTGCTGTGTAGTGGGGACTACATGCTTGTGTATGGTTCTAAGGAATTGATCCATACGGGATACATAGACTCTAATTTTAGACTGATAAGGATTCTAGGAAATCCACATTAGGATCAATATTCACTCTTAATGAAGGAGCAATAGTATGGCGAAGCACCAAGCAAGAGTGCATCACAGACTCCACCATGGAGGCTGAGTATGTAATGACTTGTGAAGCTGTTAAGGAAGCTATTTGGCTCAGAAAATTTTTGACTGATCTGGAAGTTGTTCCGGACATGTCAAAACCCATCACATTTTATTGTGATAATAATGGTGTTGTGGCTAATTTCCAAGAGCCTAAGAGTCATAAGCGTGACAAGCACATAGAGTGAAAGTATCATCTCATCTGAGAGATTGTACATCAAGGGGACGTGATTGTCACGAAGATAGCTTTGGAACGTTGCTGATCCATTTACGAAGGCCCTCACAACTACAGTGTTTGAGGGTCACCTATAGGGTATGGGTCTATGGGATAGACTACGTTTGGACTAAAGAAAGTGGGAGATATTGTACTAGGCGTGTTATGCCCTAGTTTATTATTTGTGTACTTGTATTTTTATTATATTGTACACCCCACTAACTTTAAGTCAAGTGGAAGATTGTTAGGGTTGATGCCATAAATTTTATAGGGTTCTATAGTTTATAAATATTGTATGAACAAACTCTTCATATGATTAATAAAATATTGATATTTTATTCACTTTGATGTATAAAATATGTGATATTTTAGTTGCATTAACCACAAACCAATAAACTAACATCTAAGGTTATCTTTGTAACTTAAACATGTATGTGGAGACATACAGATGGATCATGTTTAAGTGATAACCTAAACGGTTTGTAGTAGATGCATAAGGTAGATGGATAAGGTTAGGTACCTTATCTTGTGATACTACGAGTATGACCCTCTTTATAGGTGTTACGATTGTTGTAAAGTGCTACAAATGATCTGATCCTGATCATTCATGTATTATACATGCGAGCGGGGATATTCTATACAAAAGAGTTTATATAAGACTAGACCATGAAATGTTTAGTCTCATTATATAACATCGTTCATAATAGAGACTTACATTTTACCAGGATGACCATAGGTAACATGACTTGAATCCTGAGTGAGTTGTGAACTCCCGCCTATGAGGGCGGACCTTTGATTTGTATAGGTGAGAGTGGCCAAATCGCCAACTCAACAAGCCTACCATTTTGGGAATTCGTCTAATTGGAGAGTTGGGAACACAACTACACAAGATGGAATTCACTCATTCCCTAAAGCAGCGGTAAATACATAAATTGCTCTCTTAAGAGCTGATTTCAGGTCTTGAACAACGTGTCGCCACACCCTCTCTTGGCCCAGGGGTTTAGTCATAGTAGGACTATAATCTATTGTTTGTTAGAGGGATCAATGATACACTTAAGGAGTTAGATGTAACTATAGGGACAAAATGGTAATTTGGCCTAGCTGTACTTACGAGCAATTTATTAAAGGTCATTATACTGTTGATTGGTTATATCCAATGGACACAGAAATATATCTGTAGTGTGAAGAGTACAGCTGTCGATCTTTAGTGGATTGCTCAACAGTTAAGGATGGTGAATAATGTAATTAAAGTGTTTAATTAATTATTCATGTACCGTTGAAACTTCAAGCTATAGGTCCATGAGGTCCCTTGGTAGCTCAAAAGGATATAGTTGAGAATCAATTTTTGGATTAATTTGAATTGTTCAAATTAATAGATGGATTTAATTATATATGATATAATTAAATTGTTTTAATCATATATGATATAATTGTCATAATGTATTTGATACATTATAGCTTAATGGGAGGAAATAAATATTTGAATGAGATTCAAATATATTTTCTATGAATGGGGTTCATATTTGATAAATTTAATATAAATATGATTTATATTAAATACCATAAAATAGAGCAAAGAAACTATAATTGATATTGTATATGATATAATATTAAAACTATAGGTTATATGTTATATTTGATATAACATATCATTTAATATAAATATAATATGATAAGTTAGTTATCATATTTATTTATATTATATTATTATTTTGAATAATAAGGAAGGGAGTACAACTCCTCTCCCCATCCTTTTCTCTCCACCTACATTAGTGGGTGGTGGTTACGTTTTTTATGGCAAGAGGAATAAAAAGAAAAATAGTTTTTCTTTCTCTTTTATTGGACGATTTGCGATTGAACGATTGAGAGAGAGTTTTATAGAAGAGTTTTGTATCTTTGAACTGTGTGTGAAAAGTTTCTCAATCTTCTTCTTCCTTTACCATTAAACTTTCCCTCCTAACCAAAATAATCAGAGCCCACCACTCCTGGGTTCTCACCCCGAGAATACCGAGACTCCATTGTGGTTGTGTCAGGTTTCTATTCAAGGTTTTCTTGAAGAAGGTCTTCAAGCTGATCATGATTGTTCGAGAGAAAACGCGAAAAAAAGGTCTACAAAGGTGATATTCCTTAAACCCTTTTCTTGTTTAGCATACTATAATTTAATTTAAATGCATATCTATTTGTATGTTTGCTGTAAACTTAGTATTCGATAAATTATGGAATTTGGTCGATCCGCTTCCACTCAAGGTTCTCCTCACCCGAGTTTCTTCAGTGTTTTCTTTGTATAATATTGTTGGAAGATTTTTATTAGAAGACAAGCCGCACATTTCTCAAATGAGCTGAGTCATTGACTTTAGCCATACACATTCTCGACTAGCCTCGTGAATTGCAAGAATTTCAACATGATTTGAGGAAGCGGCCGTTATAGTTTGTTTCATTGATCGTCATGATATAGCAGTTCCTCCACATGTGAACAGATAACCTGTTTAAGATCTATATCGATTGTTCCTTGGAGATAACAGAGTATATGTTTAATTCTATTTCTATTCCAATGTCTTTTTGTAGGAGAAGAGCTATATCTAGCTAATAAATTGACTAAAAATACAATATTTGGTTTTGTATTATTACCAAGATACATAATTGCACTGAGATATGGTACTTCAGGACCAAGAAGTTCTTCATTATCTTCTTGAGGTCGAAATATATCTTTCTTTATATCCAATGAACGGACTTCCATTGGAATATTTAATGGATGTGTTTTATCTATATAAAATATTGTCAAAATATTTCCTGTATAAGTTGACTGACGAATAAATATTCCATCTGCTAAATGTTCAATTTGCAAATCAAGGCAAAATTTTGTTTTTCCGAGATCTTTCATCCCAAATTCTTTCTTAAGATATTCTATTGCCTTTGAAAGCTCTTCAAGAGTTCCAATTATATTCAGGTCATCAATGTATACAGTTATATAGCAAACCCTGATTGTGATTTCTTTATAAAAACACACAAACATATTGGATTATTTTGATATCCTTCTTTCAATAAATATTCACTCAGGCGATTGTATCACATCCTTCCTAATTCTTTCAATTCATATAGTGATCTCAGTAACTTTATTGAATACCATTCCCGAAAATTTGATGTATATGTTTCAGGTACCTTAAATCCTTATGGGATTCTCATATAAATATCATTAGCAAGAGATCCATATAAATATGTTGTGACTACATCCATAAGATGCATATCCAGACTTTTATACACAGTCAAGTCAATTAAATATCCTAATGTAATTGCATCTACTACCGGAGAATACGTCTCCTCAAAATCAATACCAGGTCTTTATGAAAAATCTTGTGCTACTAGTGTTGCTTTATATCTTGTGATCTCGTCATTTTCATTTATTTTCCTCACAAATACCCATTTGTATCCCACATATTTAACACCTTCTGGTGTTCGGACTACTGGTCTAAAAACCTGAAGTTTTGAAAGTGAGTTTAATTCTGGCTCGATTGCTTCTTTCCACTGAGGTCAATCTTTTCTATGTCGACATTCTTCAACAAATTTTGGTTTATGATCCTATATAATATCAAGAGCAACATTATACGCAAAAATGTTATCAATAATTACAGTAGTTCGACTCCATCTTTTTCCTGTCATGACATAATTTATTGAAATCTCATTATTATCTTTAGGTATTTCATATTCCTCACTAGTCATGTCGAGGATTTATTTATGGGTATTTACATCCTCAACCAAGTCTTTTTCACTATTAATTATTTTTCGTTTTCAAGGATTTTTATCTATAGAACCCACTAGTCTATCACGCTTCTCGCATGTTCCAGACTCACTAGTAACAAGTTGTTGTGTTAGGATATCAATTTTTGATGGAACATTTGCACGTGGCATATGTGATTTAGTTACTTTCTTTGCATCTATAAATGCATCTAGTAATTGATTTGCTACATTTTGCAAATGAATTATTTTCTGAACTTCAAGTTCACATTGATCTGTATAGGGATCTAAATGAGACAATAACGATGCATTCCATGTAATTTCTTTTTCCAATTTCTTAATTCCTTCCCTTAAAGTTGGAAAGTTTGTCTCATTAAAATGACAATTAGAAAATCATGCAGTAAATACATCACAGTTAGGGGCTCAAGATATTTAATTATTGATGGGGAATCATATCCAACATATATTCCTAACCTCCTTTAAGGACCCATTTTAGTGCATTGTGGTGGAGCAATTGGAACATATACTGCACATCCAAAAATTCTTAGATGGAAAATATTTAGCTCATGGCCATAAGCTAATTGTAATGGCAAGTACTTATGATAAGCTACTGGCCTAATGCGTACAAGTGACGCTGCATGCAAAATAGCATGTCCTCATATAGATGAAAAAAGCTTAGCTCTCATAAGTAATGGTCTTGCAATTAATTGCAAACATTTTATAAATGATTCTGCTAAACCATTATGTGTATGAACATGAGCTATAGGATGTTTCAACACTTATCCCAATTGACATACAATAATTATCAAAAGCTTGGGATGTAAATTCACCAACATTATCAAGCCGAATGGTCTTAATTGTATAATTAGGAAATTGTGCTCTTAACTTAACTATTTGAGCAAGTAGTCTTGCAAATGCAAGTTTCAACTTGATAATAAGCACATGTATGATCATCTGCTGGATGCATCTATTAATACCATAAAATATCTAAATGGTTCACTTGGTGGGTTAATGGGTCCACATATATCACTATGAATTCATTCTAAAAATGCAGGTGATCCAGACCCTACTTTAGCTGGTGATGGTCTAATTATCAATTTTTCTTGAGAGCAAGCATCACATGATAATTCATTAGATCGAAGAATCTTTTTGTTCTTCAATGGGTGTCCATTTGAATTTTCAATAAGTCTCCTCATCATTATAGATCTCGAATGACTCAATCGGTCATGCCAAATTGTAAATATGTCTAGATTCATGAACTTCAAGTTCATTGTTGCATATGTTTCAATTACTCGTATATGAGTATAATACAATCCATAAGATAAAGCAGGAAACTCTTCCAATATTTGTTTTTCATTTGAGACAGTGGATATGATATATAGATATACCACATTATTCTTACTATCAGTCTCAATATGATAATCATTGCAACGTATATCTTTAAAACATAGAAGATTTCTCTTTGATTGACTAGAGAACAATACATTATCAATTGTAAATTTTGTTCCAATAGGCAAAATAATATTTGTTTTTCCAAAATCTTCAATCAAGTTTACAGAATCTGATATTGTAATTACTTTTGCTTTCAACATTGTCAATTTGGAAAAGTATTTTTTATTTGTAAGTATTGTGTGTGTAGTTGCACTGTCTGTTAAATATAGATCTTCTTTGCTCATTTTTTAAACAACCAACATATGAAAATGATCCATGTTTCTTCAATAAAAGAAAATAATTACAATAAAAAAAATAATACTTAAAATATACAAAAGTTACTGAAAAAGTATGAAGATAGATAAAAGAAAACAATAACATTAAGTCTAAATATTCTCAAAATCAAAAGAAACACTTGATGTTCCATCAACTGCGTCAATCTTCTCTTCAGGAGATTCAAAGAAGTCTGTCACATCCAAATTTGTCATATGGGATTAGTCAAATATGTCATTATCCTGGTATGCAAAATTTGCTTCCACATTTTTCTCTTTTTTTCTTCAGGAAGGCTTGATAGAGATCAACTGAGTGTTTTGACGTACGACAGGTACGTGACCAATGCCCAGTCATTCCGCATCAGAAGCATTTATTTTCAACAATTTTTGAACTTTTATCTCGTGGAGCTTTTCTTTTGTGATCATCATTTTATAAGGTTCTTTTGAAATTTGAATGATTAAAACGACCATCACGAAAATAATAATTATTTCTTCTTCTGCCACGGTCATGACCTCGACTGCGACCATGACCTCAACCACGATTATTATTAAAATTCACAGCATTCACTTTTGGGAAGAGTGTCGTTCCGGTTGGTCGAGATTCATGATTTTTTTATCATAACTTGTTATTTTGTTCGACCACAAGAAGACATGAAATTAATTCAGAATACTGTTTAAAACCCTTCTCTCGATATTGCTACTGCTGGAGCATATTCGAGACATGAAATGTAGAAAGTGTCTTCTCTAACATATCGGCATCAGTAATTTTCTCTCCGCATAATAACAATTTCAAACTAATGTGGAGGTGTAATCACTTACTGATTTTAAATCTTGTAGCCTCAAGTGCATCTACTCATAACGAGCTTTAGAAAGAATAACTGTTTTTTGATGATCATACATCTCTTTCAAATTTTTCCACAAGATACATGGATCTTTATTGTAAGATCATTTTCAATCCCTCGTGGAGATGATGACGAAGGAAAATCATAGCTTTTGCTTTGTCCTGACAAATGTCATATTTTCTTCTTTAATAGTCTCTCCAAGATTTATAGCATCCAGGTGGATTTCGGCATCAAATTCTCATGACAAATAGTTATTGTCATTAATATCAAAGGCTGTAAATTCTAATTTGGTGAGATTTGTCATGACAACACTATCATAAAATATTGTACTTATGTTAGAAATTTAATAGATATTGAATATGCAAAATGACATTAAATTTATTAGTTATGACGAAGAGGAGAAAATCGACATACCTTTAGGACCTACCTCTAGTTGAAAAAACGACAGAAACTCGTGCTGATAGTGTGTTGTGAATTTGAGGAGCACAACAGGAACATACATATAGAGAAAATAAAATAACTAAAAACATAAAATAACTAAAATTATAAAATTTGATAATATGAAAATTAGTGAAATTTTGAAGTAAAATTCTCACAAATGTATGTGTGATTTTAAGATCCACAAAATGCCACTATTTATAGGTAAAGTGGTAAGTAGAATGTGAACTTACATGAATATCAAATATGAATAATTAAAAAGCACGTAGACAACATGAAAGGTGACACATGACTTTGGGATACTAAACCATAAGCATCTATTTATTATTATAGTATTCATAATACATTCCATAATTGACACAAACAATATATTTACTCGGTAATAAACAACTTTATCCAGTTTACATTTATGATTTCCAATAATGATCATCCACTTTGAAATTGATATAATTTCACTGAAATTTTCTCTTTTTTGACAATGTATAAATATAATCTACTAAAACAAATGCTATCAACCATATAATTGCCTTCTTTTAAAATAATTTCAAGAATTTCAAGTCAAAATCAAAATTAGTATTTAATTTCGTATCTTTTATAAAAAAAAATTAAAACAATATAAATTAACTTGTTTTACAAAGAAAAACTGTAAAATTAATATATATTGAATTTATAACAATAAAATATTAAATTATTAAAGACAATAACATGTGATAAGAAGAAACAATTATACTAAATTAATATAAAAGAGAATATATGAAAATGGAAAGATATTATTAGAATAGTACATCATTTCAAGACATTCTCATTCAAAAATTTTACCAAATAAACATAACTATTAAATATTCTTAGATATCCTTACAAAGATAATTGTAAACAAACATGGCTACTTAAAGATATTAAACATTTAAAATCAAGAAGATGTTAGACATTTATATGTAAGAGCATCAACAAGCACATACATCTGAAGATTTATGCTATCTTGATTCCCAACAAATAAATGGACCCTAGAGGGTGTATTTAGGTCATAAATTTGGCTACTCACACCTATTTGCAATTGCCAAACCTAGATTTAATAGGAATTAGGAAAGATGCCCACCAACTAAATAGTGACATCTCAAATACAAATTTTCTTAAATCTGGATTTTTGTACTGTTCACTTACTCAAGCTTAAGTTATTAAACCTAGATTATAAATATACACTAAGGGAATGTTTGGAGTAAGAACTATCCTAAAACTATAATAATCACCTCTTGCTACAATAAATACTATTTCAAAAACCTCAATTAACTACCGTCAACACTATTTTAAAATGCTCATTTGCTAAAGTATTTATTATTTCATTTTCAAACTAAAATAGTTTACACCTTAAATTTATATTATTATAATCAAACTAAAATAATCTACCCATCAAACTATTATAATCCAATTATAATAACCAACTTCTTATCTTAAAAGTCTCGTAAAAGATAAGTATCTCTGACAAAGATTTTGAAAAATGTCGTTAATAGAACCAAGTTTACTCCACGTCGTATCGTAGCCATCGGGAAATAAATACTGATCCCAACGTCATATCATAGCCATTAGGAGTTATTACACCTCTCGACGTCGTATCTTAGCCATCGAAAAAATAAACACCTTTTTTTTTTTTTGTTGTTGTAGTGATATGTTAGCATTATTGCACCTAGTACTCAAATATTGGTTTAAGGGTTTGCCTTGCGTCCAACTTAAAATAATAATAATAATAATAAAGTTTTTTTTTAAAAAAAAATCTGAATTTCATAATTTTGCTTTTGGTTCAACCTATCTCTCTCATGGTTCACATTTTCAATTTACCTTTTTGGGGGTAAGATTAAAAGGAGATTATGAGTTCAACAACATGTGTGGAGATTTGACCGTTTTCAACTTTTTTTACGATGATATATCTTAACCAATTGATTTATACTCAGGTTTTTTTTAGCTAAACAATATACAGAAATTGAGAATTTAAACTATAACTTTTTATTAAATAATATATCTTCTAGTCCATAAATTTACAATTCTATGTATATGAAATGACACTCACGTTATTGGATGAAATATTTTCGATAAGTTAGAGATAATACATGTGTGTGTAAAATGATAGAAAGAGACGTTTAAATGTGGATTTAAAAAGTCGCGAGAATATTGCGGATTGGACAAGAAAGAAACCTTTGTTAAGGATGCCAATATATAAAATACAGTTTTGCCTCTCTACCAAAAGAATAGGGCTTACCAAAGGAACAGGTTGGTTAAAACAAAGTGTTTAACCATTTGTTTTGTTGAGTTATTTTTGCATTCTCAAATTAGGGATTCCATATTGTATAAATACATCACCTATGTACATTTCAATACATAAGAAATTATAAAGGAAAAGTTGGCTTTGCCATTGTCGTGTACTGTCTGAGTTATCGTTTGCCTGATTGAAACTATCGTTTACCTTTTCTGATACTATCTCTACCTCCTGACGCTATCGTCTACACGATATCGTCTACCTCTTGATACTATCGTCTACATGATATCATCTATCGTCTACCTCCTGACGCTATGGTCTACATGATATCGTTTATCGTCTACCTCCTGACACTATCGTCTATCTCCACCAAACGCTATTGTCTATCTCTTGACACTATCGTTAACCTTGTCTAAGTGCTATCGTCCGCCTCTTGACAATATCATCTACCTGTTGACGTTATCGTCTACCTCTCCAGCACTATCGTTTACTGTCCAGTCGTATACCTCTTCAAACGACAACAAGCACTTTGACTTACCGCGTGAGTCAGCCATATCCTTCAACCTCACATTCTAACTTAGTATCAGAGCTAATAATGACCAATGTCAATCAAGGAAATCAAGAGCCACCCTCGACATAACCAACTTCAGCGGCCCACCCTTGAACCAACTTCTCAATCAGATAACCTCCATTAAACTTGATCGCAACAATTTCTTCCTATGGAAAAACTTGGTGCTTCCAATCCTTCGGAGCTACCGACTCGAAGGACTCATGACCAGACAAAAGGTTTGTCCCCCAATGTTTCTGCAACTTGCAGTCGGTGAGAGCATACCGACTCGATCGACTAGAGAAAGAGCTACTCCGTGCAGCACAGAAGGAAGCTCCGACAGTGGTGCTTCCAGCTCGTTGACAGCACTTAAGGTAAATCCTCAATACGAAGCGTAGATGGCTGTAGATCAACTCCTCCTTGGCTGGCTGTATATTTCCATGACACCAAAGGTTGCCATTCAAGTGATGAGATGTGAATGTGCAAGGGATCTATGGACAGCATTCAACAACTCTTTGGTATTCAATCCAGGGTTGAAGAAGATTATCTGAGACATGTGTTTCAAATAACCAGGAAAGGTAATTTGAAAATGGAAGAGTACCTTCGAATTATGAAAAATGAATGCGGACAATCTCGAGCAAGCTGGTAGTTCTGTGCCACCAAGAGCTCTTGTTTCACAGGTACTACTAGGATTTGATGAAGAGTACAATGCCATCGTTGCCACGATCCAAGAGAGAGAGGACATGTCGTGGCTTGATATGCAGTCAGAACTTCTCCTGTATGAAAGAAGATTAGAACATCAGTCAAACCAAAAGACGACAGTAGGCTTTAACCAAGTCAATAATACATTAGTGAATATGAAGAACACTAGACATGTCAACCAAAATAACAAGACCAATAGCAGCAATCAGTCTACTGGGGGAGGAAAACGAGGTGGTGATGGCCATGGTAGAGGTCGAGGCAGGGGAAGAAACAATAACAAACCTGTGTGTCAAGTCTGTGGGAAGGTAGGACACATAGCATTCTATTGCTTCAACAGGTATAACAGAGATTTTGTTCCTAATTCTCCTCAACACAAGGGACAACCCTTTCCCAACAACTAGACCAAAAACACACAACCTCACCCAACAGCCCTAGACACTGCTTATGGAAGTAACCCCTTTCTGACAAGACAAGAAAACATGACTGATGCAAATTGGTATGTTGACAGTGGTGCCTCCAATCATGTTACCTCAGACTTCAACAATCTTCGCAATCCGACTGAATACCCAAGTACTGAAGCAGTCATTGTAGCTAATGGAAATACTCTAGAAATTTCTCATGTTGGAACTGCATGTCTGTTTAGTGATGCCTGCAATTTGAAACTGAATGATATATGTGTGCCTGCCATAACAAAAAATTTGGTTAGTATATCTAAGCTAACAAAAAACAATAACGTGTTTATTGAATTTCACATTGATTACTGTCTTGTTAAGGACAAGGGTACAGGACAAATAGTAATGAAGGGAATACTTAAAGATGGACTATATCAGTTAGAGGGTGCAGAAGTTAGCAGGAAATGGAGTACCATCGCAACCAGTGCACAAGAATAAAGATTTGTATGCTCTTAGCATATCTTTGAAGCATAGGGTGTCTAAAGTTACATGGCATAGAAGGCATGGCCATCCTTCGTAAAAAAACACTAAAGTTTATTATCAAAGGTTGTAATCTCCCTATGTTATCTAATGAAGAGCTCAAATTTTGTGATTCTTGTAGCTATGGCAAATCGCATTTTTTAGCCTTCCCTAACTCTAACTCAAGAGCATCTGCAACCTTTGAACTTATACATACTGATTTGTGGGGTCCAGCTCCTTTCTTGTATATAGATGGGTACAAATATTATGCTATCTTTGTTGATGATCACAGTAGGTACACATGGATCTATCCTCTGAGCTTAAAAAGTGACACACTGGCAGCTTTTCAACACTTTCTCACCATGATACAAACTCAGTTCAATACACTGATCAAGTTCTTACAGTCGGATAATGGTGAAGAATTTGTCAAGATACACAAAGTCTTTCA
Organism: Benincasa hispida; assembly: GCF_027475165.1. NCBI lineage: Eukaryota > Viridiplantae > Streptophyta > Magnoliopsida > Cucurbitales > Cucurbitaceae > Benincasa > Benincasa hispida. Next base: position 89,453,342 of record NC_143488.1, on the reverse strand, counting down.
TCAGCTTGGCATTGCCTCCAGGTACACCTGTCCATATACGTCAGCACAAAATGGAAGGGTTGAGAGGAAACACAGACACATAGTGGAGACAGGGTTAACCCTACTAGCCCAAGCACATCTTCCCTTACATCATTGGTGAGATGCTTTCTTATACTCAACTCTGCTGATTAATGGCCTTCCCACCTTTGTCCTAAATGGACAGTCTCCAATGGAAGTGATGTTAAAAAAGAAGCTCAGGTTTGAGGAGTTTCGAATATTTGGGTGTGCATGTTTCCCCTACTTGAGACCGTACAGTTCTCATAAGTTGAGCTATCGCACGGAGAAATGAATCTATCTCGATCCGACTATGAATCACAAAGACTATAAATTCCTCAACCCTAGTGGTAGGCTATTCATCTTTCGACATGTTGTGTTTGATGAAACTAACTTTCCTTGTCAGGTGTCTCCTTCAGTTTGCAGACCAGCTAAGTAAGCAGTTGCCATCCACCCGATTTCTTGGCTGTCCCTCAGTCTGAACATACCGCACAGTGACTCTATGCCCTCTATGTTCCCAACCTCACCCTCACCAATTGTCAGAACAACCAACACCCAATCACCAGCTAATACCTCTACAGACAACCCAACCTTCCCACCTTCTTCTTCTAATCGTCTACCCACTAATTATATACCCAACGATCGTTTACCCTTATCGTCTAGTGTCCAGCCCACTGTTCTTCTACCCACCAGTTGCTTACCTAGTGATCGTTCACCCAACGATCGTTCACCTATCGATAATTTACCCAGCGATCGTTTACCCTCATCGTGTAATGTCCAGCCCACCGATTGTCTACCCACCGATAGTTTATCCAGTGATCGTTTACCCACCACCCACTTACCCATCGATCGTGTACCCACCGATCATTTACCCTCTGATCGTTTACCACCTGACTCATAATTGCTATTGCCCAACCCACCGATCATTTACCTTCATCATCAACTGCCCAATCTTCACCCGATACTTTCCCACACCCTGTACCTGTGTCTATTCATCCCATGATTACTGATGACATGTAGAAATGCATGTCATCTTAGGTCTTTTATTTAGAATTATGAGGGTTGTTAATCAGAATATGTGGCAATCATGTTAGGAATTCATGAGAAAATGAGCTTGCGTCGTTCAGCATGATGAATCTCGGCTAACCCATTATTATGCGTTCAATGTTCTATTTTTGTAGCTAATACAGAAAGTGGATGCAAACATAGAAGCCGGACCACCGCATAGACGACCACATGTGGAGAAACTCTCCATCACAAAGGAGAATGCGTTCGATCAATGCATGAGTGTTGCGGTAATCAGCCGCATGCGTCCATCGCATGGGAGTTGCGCTCGTCAAGCGATTGCGGTCATCGTGTAGAGTTGCGGTATTAAGTGAATGCGGTCACTGCATGATTGTGGCTACACGATAATGCATACTAATGGGATCAACGCAAGGTTGATCGAATGAACACATCAACACATATCTTGGGAAAATCAAAAGATGATGTTGACATTTCACCTATCATGCCGTTAGCAGTAGAGATTCAGAAAGGAATAAGCGCGCCGCGAATGTCAGAATCAGAGCAGTCTATTAATGCTATCGGCGATCTAGGCTCTATATAAAGAAACGGATGAGCAGAATTTCAACTTATCCAGGAGTGTTCGCCTGAGGTTTGCCTTAGGGCGGATCCAGGGTTTATCCCTACGATCCAGAAAAATGCATGAGAAGAAGCTTGAGAGTTCTTTATCTTCTTCCTCCATTCCGAGTGACGACCGGAACTAGATCTCGGGAGAGTCGGCTCACTGTCCATCCATGGCACCACCGGCAGCCTTGACGCACATCTGCTGGAAGCAAGTCTTTACTTCTAGCTGGTCATTTCATTTTCTCTTCTTTTCTTATATTGTATTGTATTATATTTTGTGATTAAGGAACTAATACATGATGTGTTCAATGTATTTCTGTGTTTCCTTCGATTCCATCTCTACCTTTCTTTACTTAGCGTCCATAACTTCATTGCATCACTTAGTAAGCTTGTTAGAGTATCACATACTTAGTCATATGGATTAGAGATACGAAGCATGTAGCAAACCACCGGAAGGTGTGTGTTGCTTGAGTGTGTGAGAAAACCTTATTTTCTTAGTGTGAAGTTGTAGCACGCTTGTCCATGAGTAGAGTTAGTAACAACTAACTGCCCGAAAGGGTAAGTGGTTGGTCACATTAAGCAATGTAAGCAAGTATTCACTAGAGATAGGAATAATCTTACGTTCGCCAAGTTTATGTGGTTACCTTGTCTTATGTATGCGTCCATTGCACCTTTAGAGCTACTCGGGAGAGAATCTAAAGAAAGAACCTAAGACTCTAGAGGTCTAGGTTAAAATCGATGCTCGGAAGAGCTAGATTATGTTTGCATAAGCAAGAATGGAGACTTAGGAATAAGCTCCGTTTGTCATCACACAACGTATGCACCCTACGGATAGGATATTGCATGCGTTTAGGAAGTAGGATATGGTGGTGATATGCGGTCATCATGCTCATTCGGCGAAAGCACGTGAGCAGGTTATAGGGGTTTAGGCTGGCATAGGCTTCTCGACACTTTCGCATATACATCGCATACGTCCTAGAGTTAGGCTCAAGTGTGTGTAGTATGATCGCATAGTTTGCATTGACTAAGGTTGCCCTTGCGGTCACTCTTAAGTATTGCAATAAAGACATCTCCACATTTTATCTATTTTTCCATCCATTTAATTCTTGTCATCAGTTGTCGTGTCTCTATCTCTCATTCACACTCTCATTGTATTGTCTGTTACTTAGGAGTAGGAGTAGTGTTAGTATAGAAACCTCCTATCCATTCTTTTATTCAACCGCCGCATGCACATTACCGCATTCACCTAGCTACAAGTCCTTGAGTTCGACCTCGGATCACCCGAGAAATTTGTGTTCGCGTTATACTTGGCGTGAGCGTAAGAAAACTTATGACAGGACGCATGGTCATCGCATACATTTGTCAACGCATAATCATTCCAACGCATGACCACGACGCATGATAATCGACGCATACATTAAGGACATGCATCACATATTGCGTCCACGAAATTTTAGATGTTGAGAAATTGACATCTAATTTCTCGTCATCAATTACCCGAGGAAAGACAGGCATCTTCAAACCCAAAATACTGTCCTCCGAAACCCAAAAAGACTAGTCCTTAACTGAACCTACCCGAGTCAGTGATGCGCTAAAAACCACGTAGTAGAACAACGCGATGAGTGGTGAATTTCAAGCACTGATGAAAAATCAGACCTGGACTTTAGTTCCTTCGTCACCGTTGATGAACGTTGTTGGCAATAAATGGGTATTTAGAATCAAACGGAGTCCTAATGGCTCCATTCTACACTACAAGGCATGCCTCATAGCAAAAGGCTTCCATCAAAACCCGGGCATTGATTTCTTTGAGACATTTAGTCTAGTGGTAAAGGCATCCACCATCCAGATCATCATTAGCCTTGTTGTATCCAAAGGGTGGTAGCTGAGACAGTTAGATTTCAATAACTCCTTCCTTAATGGCCAATGAAGAAGTTTACATGTGCAAACCGCAAGGATTTGTTGATCTTCAACTACCAAATCATGTCTGCCGTTTACAAAAGGCCATATATGGCATCAAACAAGCATCAAGGGCCTGGAACACACACTGAAAATAACACTATATAGCTGGGGCTTTTAGAATGCTAAGTCTGATACATATCTCTTCATATATTGGAGCACTTCTGCCTTGATACTCTTACTGGTATATGTTGATGATGTAATTATCACCGGCACCGATCCGCGGTAATCAACAAGCTTGTAATAGCCTTGGACTCCAAGTTTTCTCTAAAGGATCTTGGCTAACTCCATTACTTCCTTGGAGTCCAACTGCACACTGTCCCTAATAGAGTTCTACTGAATCAGGAAAAGTATGTCGAGGACCTACTTCACCACCTTGACCTTGGAGATCTAAAATCGGCATCCTCTCCGAGTGTTCTAAACAAGCAACTCTCCATCTCCCATGGCACTCCTCTTGACAATCCCTATATCTATCGGAGCACGATTGGTGCCCTACAGTACTTAACCACCACGAGACCTGACATTACATATGCGGTTAATCATCTAAGTCAGTACTTAAAGCAACCTACGAACGTTCACTGGCAAGCGGTGAAAAGAGTACTACGATATGTAAGTGGCACTCGACACTTTGGCCTCTATATTCAACATGGGTCTGACCTGTCTATTTTCGCCTTCTCCGATGCCGATTGGGCAGCCAACATAGACGATCCGAAATTAGTTGCTGCTTATTGCATCTTCCTTGGACGTAATCTTGTCTCCTGGTCCTCAAAGAAACAATCCGTTGTCGCCCGGTCCAACACAGAGTATGAATATAGAGCGCTCGCTTATGCCTCTATAGAAATCATCTAGGTGCAACAACTACTGTCTGAGATTGGTGTCAAACATAAGTCGGCTCCAGTCCTGTGTGTGACAACCTCAGCGTCGGTGCTCTAGCCGTCAATCCGATGTTTCATTCGTGGACCAAGCACATTGAGATCGACATTCACTTCATTCGTGATCAAGTCCTCAGTGGTTAGCTTGATGTTCATTATGTACCATCCTCTGACCAAATCGCTGACTGCCTCATCAAGACCTTAACACACTCATAGTTCTTCCACCTTCGATCCAAACTTGGTGTAGTAGAACTACCCTCTCGTTTGAGGGGGGATGTTAAGGATGCCAACACATAAAATACAGTCTTGCCTCTGTACCAAAAGAATAGAGCTTACCAAAGGAATAGGTTGGTTACAACAAAGTGTCTAACCATTTGTTTTATTGAGTTATTTTTGCATTCCCAAATTAGGGATTCCATATTGTATAAATACATCACCTATGTACATTTCAATTCACAATAAATTATAAAGGAAAAGTTGGCTTGCCACTATCGTGTACTGTCTGAGTTTGATTGAAACTATTGTTTACCTTTTTTGATACTATTGTCTACCTCCTGATGCTATCGTTTACACGATATCATCTATCGTCTATCTCCTGACGCTATCGTCTACACGATATCATCTATTGTCTACCTTCTAACGTTATTGTCTACACGATATCGTCTATCCCTTGAAGCTATCGTCTACCTCCTTCAAACGTCATCATCTATCTCCACCAAACGCTATCATCTATCTCTTGACGCTATCATTTTCCTTGTCTAAGTGCTATCGTCCGCCTCTTGACACTATCATCTACTTGTTGATGTTATCGTCTACCTCTCCAGCACTATCGTTTACTGTCCGGTCATATACCTCTTCAAACGACAACAAGCACTTCGACTTGCCACGTGAGTCAGCCATATCCTTCAACCTCACATTCTAACTACCTTGACTTTGTATAAGTGCAAGAAATAAGAAACCACGACCACGAACACACCCTAATTTTCAATTCCATTAGTGTACAATCCACAACATGCAATATCTCTTCCTTCTTTTTTAACCCTATTACAACACAATTCCATGTCTTTTGTTTTTTCAGTTGTCCAATCTAAAAGAAAAGTACTTATTTGCACATACACCTTAGACATATAATCCTACTCATGTCCAACAATAAAGTACAAGCCTCTATAAGGTCTTATTCAAAATTAATTAAATGGTATTGCATCAACTAGCTAAATGTGAACAGTGCAAGAAAGATGTTGGGGTGAGAAACTTCACACACTCTTCCTTCGATTGTCATGGGTATTTAATCGTTTTAAGTGCGTTTTAGATTATATTATTTCTCAAGAGAAATTTGCTTTCGTTCCTGGGTGTTTAATCTCTGATAATGCTCTTATTAATTTCGAGTGTATTCATGTGATTAATTGCAAGATTACAAGAAGATTGAGGAATGTGGCTATGAAGTTATATGAGTAAGGTTTATGATTGGGTGGAATCGTCTTACCTCCATTGATTAATGAATAAGTTGGGCTTTTGTGACAAGTGGGTTCACCTTTTCATGAGCTGGGTTGAGATGGTGTTTTCTGCTGTGCTGATCAACGGAACTTCTTCTGAGTAGTTTTTGCTTTGGCGTGGGCTTTGTCAAGGAGATCCTCTTTTCCCTGATCTTTTTATTCTATGTGTGCAAGGTTTATCTGCTCAATTTGATAAAGTAGGGCTTACAAATTACAAAAAACTATCCTATGATTTCTCATCTTTTTTTAGGTTGATGATAATCTTGTTTTCTTTAGAGATATTGGATCTGATTGAGTTGAGATCAAATGAATTTGTCAATTTATGAGTTAGCGTATGATCAAATTGTCAATTGTGATAAACCTATTTTCATGACTAGCAGGACTACAACTTGAGCTATACAAGAGTTTATTTGTAAGGAGTTGCAGGTGACTCAGACTACTATTCTGGGGTGGTACTTGGAGCTCCCATCGCAGAATGAGCGATGTAAAAAAACTATCTTTTTTTTTTTTTAACAATAAAGGATCAAGTGTGGAAAGTGTTGCAAGAATGGAAGGAGAAGCTTTTTTCGGCGGCAGAGGTGGGGGGGGGGTGTTGATCAAGGCTGTGGCGTAGGGCATTCCGATTTACACGATGGATTGTTTTCGTCGTCTTCTTTCCTCTTTTTGTGATGATCTAAATTCTTTGCGTACTAATTTCTGGTGGGGTTCTAATGGTGGGTATAGGAAGATACACTAACATGAGTGGAAATGGTTATGTGCTGTGAAGGGTTTGGGAGGGCTCGACTTTCATGATTTAAAAATTTTTAACAGGCTATGCTAGCTAAGAAAAGTTGGCAATTGTGTAGACATCTTAAGAGCCTTTTGTATAAGGCCTTAAGGGGGAGATATTCTCAAGCGGGGCCTTTTTTTACATGCTGGCTTATGGACAAATCCTTCTTTTGTTTGGAGAAGCATTTTATGGAGACGTGAGTTATTTCGTAGAGGTTATCGATGGCGAGTGGAAAATGGTTTGTCCATTCAAATTGAGGGGGATCCTTGGCTCCCCAGGTTTGGGAATGGGTTAGTCAGATGGGTTGACGAATGCCTTAGAGGAGGGATAGTTGTTTCACTGTTAACATGTAATGGGGAGTGGGATACTGGAAAATATTGTGGGGGCTTCCTAGAGAAGGGTGATTTTGTTTAATTCCAATTAATAGTCTTCAGAGAGAGGATGAGATTTATTAGGCGCTAGATAAGAAGAGGGTTTTCGATTAAGAGTGCGCGTAAGCTAGGTGTCTCTTTGGCCTCTACTAAGGAGGGTTCGTAGTCTTCTACCAAGGCGACCATTAAGGTTTGGAATTGCCTCTGGAAAAGCGCTCTCTCTGCGAAGGTTAAGATCTACTGTTGGATGGTGTTGTTGGATATTCTTCCCTTCATAGCGAATTTGGTGGGGAAGTGGGTGGATCTTGATCCTAGGTGTCCCCTGTGTGGTGGGAAGCCTGAGACGTCAGTACATGTGTTTTGGAGATATAAGAAGGTGAAATGTATTTGGAATTGTCTTTTTGGCCCTTATGTTGGTTATTTTCTGTATGACAGGGACTCTAGAACATTGACGTGGATCGCTTGTCATGGCTTTGCGAACATGGTGAGCCAGATGGTGTCCTGTTATTGCTGATGGCATTATGGAAAATTTAGACTCTTCGGAACCATGTGGTGTTCCAGAGGGAGAGGGGTGGAGGCTTCCATTTCCATGTTGGTTGAGGCAATTCGTGCTTCTTTGGCTGTGTTCGAGGGGCCTGCTAGTTCGACTATGGTTGTTTTGAATCATCGTCTTGGGTTGTTAGGTGTTGAAAAGTGCCCTCGTTGGTTACTCCCCTCATCCGACCTTCATTTGTCTTGTGACGCAAGATAAAGACAAATGGGTGGGGGCTTTGGGTCGGGTCTTGCGAGATGGTAATGGGAGGCCTTATGGGGTGGGTTGCAGTCATGTGTGTGGTGAGTTTGATCTACTGATGTTAGAGGTTTGGGCTACTGCTAATTGGTTGAAGGTTGTTGCCTCTCGGGGTTTGTGTTCTATTATTGTTGAGTTTGATAGCTTATCTACGATGCGTTTATTGTGGGATAAGGAGATTAATTTGACTAATGTTCGTTCTGTGGTGGATGAGATTTTGGAGGTGAACACGGATGGAATCGTGCATCAATTTAGACATATTAAGTGGTCTCAGAACTAGGTGGCGGATCATGTGGTAAATGAGCCATAAGTGAGTTTTGTTCTCATATCTGGTGGGACAATTTCCCTCTTTGGATCTATTAGTTTTTTGAGGCAGATTATCCTTATATTCACTTTGACTAGTTCTTTATATATTTGTTTGTTTAAAAAAACAATTTAAAATTAGTTTTTGAATTTCAAAATCAAATAATTGTATATCATTTAAAACTTTCTTAGTTCCATATAAAGGATAGAAGTTTTTTTAAAAAAGAAAAAGGAAAAAAGAAACTCAAATTAGTATCTCAAATAAAGGTTAAAAATCCTCAAAACAAGTATTAAAGTATTATGACATGGAATTCTCTCAAGCTTCAATTTGAAGTTAAAAACATACATTGCTTTCATGTTTTTAACTTTTTCCTAAAGCTTGAAACAGTCGTTTTCTAACCTTTCTTTACCAAAAATATACGAAACAGTTCATGCTAAATTTGTTATTATTTTGAATTTAGTGTCATTTTTTTGGACTTTATTTGGGAAATGGATGGAGTAGTTTAGAATTTTGAAAAATGGATATAGTTTTTATTTGATTTAACAAACAATTTCAATTAATTCTTTCTTTCAACCCTAAAGAGACAAGACTTGTGAGTTCATTGAATTAAATATGTAAATTTAATTGTTTTTTTTTGTTTACTAGCAAAAATAATAATAATAATTTTTCTTTCGAGTTGGAATTAATTATAATTAATTGGATAAATGGGTTCTTAAAATTTGGTTTGTATGTCGAAACAAGTATAATTTAATTAGCATAAAACTTTCATTATCAACTTTGAGTTTAGAGGTTCAATTTCTTTACCCATACTAGTGATTTTATTTATAAATAAATTTACTATAATTTTCTAATTTAAAAATATATACTTTTTAATAATTTAAATTTTAATTTAGTTTATATTATGAGTAATTATTTTAAATAGTAAAATTGTTGAAAATATTTTCAAATATAACAAAATGTCACTGTCATTTTGTTATATTTATAAGTAAATTGACTCATTTTTCTATTTTTGAAAATAATTCTTTTATTATTTTATATGTTGTTTTTGTAGAAAAATAATTACAATTAATTTTAGATTTTTATAAAAGAAATATTACTTTAAATTTAAACTTGAATATCTTTTCAACATCTATGATGTGTATTTGTTGGAATAATCAAGATGCATAATAGAATAATTATAATAATAATAATAATAATTTAAACAAAACAAGAAAGTCAAATTATTTATTATTTTTTTAAAAAAAACAATCTTACCGATATTTTTCCATGATAAAATACTACAAAAAAATTGTTCAGTTAAATTACAGTATCATAAAAAAAATGCAGAATAATATTAGAGATGCATGTAGAAAATTAAGATAAAAAATGAGAAAATTAATTAGCAGAAAAATAAAAATTCATAAAATTGTTTTGTAAAATATATATATATATATATATATATATATATATTGCATAAATGAAAATGTTGAAATTCAGAAAATCAATTTGTAGAAAATGCAGAAAACTATAGGAAGAAAAATCCTCATTTTTTTTCTTCCAGAAAATAACAACTACATAAAATAGTTTGTGTAGAAAATGAAAATTGCAAAAATGTAGAAGAGGCTGAAATTGCAGAACTAAAATGTAAATAAATAAAATAATGATTAGATGATGGTGATGGTGAGATAGGGATTAGAGGCATTGTTCGTGACTCTAAGGGGATGTTTAGCTCATCGACATGAGTTGAGGTGAATTGGTAAAATATACCAACTCAATGTTTGGCCCATCAACTTTAAATGTTGGTGGAGTTGAGTTGATATATTTTATTGATGCACCCCAACTCTTCATTCTTCCAATGCTTTCAATGGCTCTACCTATCGGTCACTATCAGCGACTATCACTACCACACTCTGGGAACCAACTCTAGGCTCCGACAACCATCTCTGATGACAATTTCGATGACCAACTTCGACGACTACCTTCGTGCAACCAACTCTGACGACCAATTATGGGCTCTGACAACCACCTCTGACAACAAACTCCCATGAACAACTTCAACAACCACCTTTATGCTACCAACTCTAGACTCCAACAACCATTTCTGACTACAAACTCCAATGAAAATCACATTCGACGAACAACTTCGACGACCACCTTCGTCCAAGCAACTCTGACGAACAACTCTAAGCTCCAACAATCACCTTCAACAACAAACTATGATGATCAACTCTAATACCACCTTCATGCGACCAACTTCGGCTCCGACAATCACCCTGATTACAAACTCCAGCGAAAATCATCTTTGATCATCAACTTTGACGACCATTTCGCACGAAAAACTTCGAGCTCTGACAACTATCCCCAACGACAAACTCTGGCAATCAACTCCTATACCACCTTTGATTATAAACTCTGATGAAAATCATATTTGATGATCAACTTTGACGACCACCTTTGCACAACCAACTCCAACGATCATCTCGAAAACCACCTTCATGCGACCAACTTTGGGCTTTGGCAACCATCTCCACTACAAATTCCAATGAAAATCCTTTTCGATAATCAACTTCAACAACCACTTTTGACTATTATAAGACCATTGACTATTAAAGTATGTTGTAGGATTGTTGATTATATAAATAATAATATTTTGTCTACATTAGTTGCAATATTTATATGTAGAAAATTGCAAAAAAAAAAAGATTTAATTGAATTCACATATCAAATGAGTGTTAAGAATATTTGGAAAAGTATGTAACGAACAAAAAAAACCATTAAATGGAGTTTTTTTTTTTCTATAACATTTTCTGGTAAGAATTAGTAAAAAATGGAGGTTTGTTCTTTAATGATCTCCAAATTTGGAGGAAATTAAGAGTGAAATTGTTGAAGATATGTGGTGACATTTCATTGGCTGCTTAGACGATAGGAGAGATTCAATTAAAAAAATTTATGAGAGAGGAAAAATACAAAACAACAACAGGAAGAAGAAGAAAAAAGAAGATGATGATGAAATTCATAGGAAAAATTAGGAATCAAAAGTTTTGATTTCTCTTTGGCGTCCCATTTTATTTAATCATGTTTATACAAGAAATACAGTGGGTTAATTGTTATTCATTATCAAAATAAATAAATAAATAAATAAAACTTCAAAAAATAAAAGAAAAATTAAAATCCATATTTTATTCAAACAAAGATAGGTAGAATTATTGAATAAAAAAGTTTCAAAACAAAATAGTAATAATAATAGCAGTTTATTTAAAGTTCAAAATGTTGGGATTTGTACCCTAAAGTTTCATAGTTAACTAGTTATTTGATATAATAATTGATTATTTTAAATTTTCAATGATGAGTTATTCATTACCGGAAAAAATCAAGGTTATTTCACGAGACTTGAACAATATGTAGTGGACATACATAGAGATGTTCAATTTCCCCACGGGACCCTGCTTCGAATAGGGTGGGGATTCCTTGATTGGGTGGGGAGTGGGGAAGAAAATCCCTGTGAACTAAACGGGGATGGGGATGGGGATGCACTCCCCATCCCCGTACTTGCCCCTGCCCTGTTCCCTACCCCCGTCCCCATTAGCTTCTACATATTTATTTAGTATAGTTATCTAATGTTATGTTATTATTATTATTATATAAATATTACATTTAAATTTCAAATTTGATTATTTATTAGGAAAGATAATGAATATGTTTAAATTAAATATTTAAATTTAGATTATATATATGAATAATTTGATTTATATTTTTTCTTTATATTAAAAAAATTAATTAGCTTTTTTAGGCCAAAATTTGAGTTATTTATCTTTAAATTAAAATTGTCATATAAAACAAACTATAATAAACAATTTAGTGATAAAGTTAATTATTTAATTAAGATTTGCTTACATTAGTGATTTAAATTTATTGGCCTTTTACAAAAAAAAAGTAACGGAAATTTTTTTTCGCGGGGACTCGATCCCCACGAATTCCCCGCGGGAAATCCCTGTGGAAAACTTCACGGAGATAGGGAATGAAATGGGGAGCGGGGACGGGGATAGGGAATGAAATCACTGGCTCCGCCCCGCCCCGTGGACATCTCTAGACATACCCTTGGACCATTTTTCAAGTAATAACCTAAAGGGTCTATAATATATGAATAAAGTTGGGTGTCTTATCCTGGTAACACTATGAATATGACCCACTTTGTAAATGTTACAATTGTGGTATAAAGTGTTATAAACAATGTGATCTAAATTGCTCATGTGAAGACATGTGAGTGAGGGTATCTTATACAAATAGTTTATATAAGATAGAACCACGAAATATTTAATCTCTCTTTGTAACACTATTGGCTGAAGAGATTAATAATGAAGGAATGAAATTCCTTTGCGGAAATGCGTGAACGCTGTGCAGTTGAAATTCAAATCGAAATAACGAAAATGTAGAGAAATTCATATATAATTGCAGAGGATAAAGTTGTTAAATAACTATAAGCATGCTTTCTAACTGAGAGGAAAGGAAGAAGAAATTACACACCATCGAAGAATTTTTCTCTTCTCGTAAATCCTCTCCAAAAGTCATGAACAACACGAACTCTTCTGCATGTACACGATAAATCAACCCAACGAACACCACCACTCAAAACCTCTGCTATTTTTAGAACAAGAGAATAAGGAAGTGCGGTCTCCTTGTTTTGTTTTTGGAGAAAGGTAAAGGCAGAAGGATTGAGAGAGAGTGAAAGAGTTATTTGGAGAAAGCTCTTTTTTCGTATAAAAAAGTTCACATATTACACACTCCTTAAGTATGTTCACAACAAACTTATCAAAGAGGAGGGAGAGAGGAGTTTTATAATTCCCTTCGTACATGAAAGAAATAACTCCCTGTATGGGGAGTTATTTTATAGTTATATTAATATTAATATTATTAAAATTATATTAATAATATTAATAATATAAGATATGGTTGATTAATTAACCATTAATTAATGAACAATATATTATGCATCTTAATCATATTAAAATACAATTCTCTCTTATAACATATAGTTTTAATATGCATCTTATTCACATTAAATTCAACCTATACTATTTATATGAATCTTATTCAAATATATATCTCCTAAAAGTTTTAATTATAAATCATATTATAATTAATTGTATATTATAATGTATCAACATGCATTATACTTCATATTAATCATATTAATATAATCAAAACTTTTAATTCCCTAAATAATTTGAACAATTCAAAATTTTGAAAAACAATTATCCCTTGTTTTATTCTTAGTGAGCTAGCAAGGGAATCTTATGGACCTATAGATTAGACACTCCAATGATATGAGATTAATTAATTAAATTCTTTATTAATTTATTCAATATTCATTAATTGTCGTTCACTCTACTAAAGACCAACAGTTGCATTCTTCGCATTGTAGATATATTTATGTATCTATGGATATAACCAATCAACATTAAGTTGACCATTCAAAAATTGTTCATAACTACAGCTAGGTCAAAAATTACCATTTTACTCATATAGTTACATCTAACTCCATAAGTACCATTGATCTCTCTAATGAATAAGTAGTCATAGTTCAATTATAACTAGACCTCTCTCTTGGTAGTGAGAGGGCGAGATGCTTCACTATTCAAGACTCGGAATCAGTCTTTAGGGGAACAATTTATCTACTTACCCAAATTATGGGAATGAGTGAATTCCATCTCGTGTAGCTGTATTTCCAACTCCCTACTCGGACAAATTCATAAAATGGTATGCATATTGAGTCAGCAAATCTAGCCACTTTCACCCACACAAATCAAATGACCACTCTTATAGGCAGGAATTCACAACTCACTCATGATTAAAGTTAAATCACTTATGGTCATCCTAGCTAAATGTAGGTCTCTTTAAGTAATGGCGTTATAAAGAGATACTAATCATTTCGCGGTTCGGTCTTATACAAACTCTTTGTATAGGATACTCCCACTCATATATCTCCACATGAACGATCGAGATTAGATCATTTGTAATACTCTACAATTATTGTAACAATTACAAAGTGGGTCGTTTTCGTAGTGTCATCAGGACAATGTACTCAACTTTATCTATATATTACATACCATTCAGGTTATTACTTAAATATTATCTGCTTGTATACCAACCACATACATGTTTAAGTCACATAAAATAACCTTGGATCTTAGTTGGATTAGGTTAATGCAACTAAATGTCGAATAAAATAACATCTTATTTCATTAAATAAATAATTTGTTTACAAATAATTTAAAAACTATAAAACTCATGAGATTTAGGGTACAACTATAACAAATATTTTATAGGATAATCATGTAACTCGATCTCAATCCTAATTGAGTTATGAACTTCTATCTATTATGATAGACCTTTGATTTGCATGGGTGAGAGTGGCCCGAGTTGCCGACTCAATAAGTCTACCATTTTGGTATTTGTCCAAATAGGGAACTAGGAACATAGCTACACAGGATATAATTCACTTATTCCCACCTTTAGGGTAAGTAGAGGAGTCGTTCTCTTAACTGCTGATTTTAGATCTCGAACAAAGGGTACACGCTCTCTCACTGGCCTGAAAGGACTTGGTTTATGGTAAGACTATAAACAACTTTTTCATTGGAGAGATCAGTGGTATTTAAGAAGTAAGAGTTTATTACAAAGGTAAAACTGTAACTTGATCAACTGTAGTTACGAATTGCACATGAAGGATCGACTTATTAAAATAGTTGAATCCATTAACATAAAAAAATTCTACAGTGCGAAGAGTGTAGTTATGGGTTTTTAGTGAGTGACCACAGTTAATGAATGTTTATTAACATAATTAAAGAGATTAACAGTTAAAGTCAAATAATTGAAACTTCTAATCTGTAGGTTCATTAGGTCCCTTTACTAACTCACAACGGGTAAACAAGGACCAATAATTTTAAAAGAATTTGAATTGTTCAAATTATTAAAGGAAATAACATTAATTGTATATGATGCAATTAATATAATGTAAATAAATTCATTATAATATAAAGTTAATTTTGAATGAGATTCAAAATTAAACTTTATAATAAAATGAGATTTATTATTTGAATATAATTTAAATAATTAATATAAGTGGAACTCATATTATAACTATAAGCTAAAATTAATATGAAGGAGATTCATATTATAATTAGGGGTAATTGCATGCATATCAAAATAAGATTTGATATTTGCAAGCATGTCTTCATTTTAATTACATTAGTTAATCAAGAATTTATTGTTTAATTCACCCATATCTTAAATTTGATATATACTTGATCCACAGGCTTATCTTCTCCTCCATCTCCTCTATAACCGTTGGTGACTGAGCTCTAAAATGACGATTATGGTCGCGACTGGAGCCAAATGGTGGAATGAGTTTTCCATCTCCATGCTACTTCTTTTCTCACTTTCCGTCCTCCTGCTTCCTGTTTCTTTTGCGGGCAAAACCTCCTCCTTCTTCAGCCATCGCAAGATATCCACTGTTGCAACTTTGCCTTCTTCCACTGCCAAATCCAACTACGCTGTCATCTTCAATGCCAAAAACTCTGGCAGTCGCATCCATGTCTTCCATTTTGATTAGAACCTAGATCTCCTTTTCATCGGTTTAGAGATTGAGGTTTTCTCCCAGGGACTTAATTATTCACTTCTCTCTCAAAGTCGAATCTCTAATGTCCTCAATCAATCCATCTCCATTGGTATTTAGATAAAGCCAGGACTGAGTTTATATGCCGATGATCCTCAGAAAGTTGAGGATCGGGTGAAATCAGATGAAATCGCATCAAACTCCTAAAAAAATGCAACGCAAAATATAGAAGGAAATGGAAAAGGAAGTAGGGAGAAAATCGGGAGAAAATGAAAGAAAATGCCTCTAGGGCAATTTTGGAATAAGAGTGACCCAAAAAAATCTCTTACAGCTGTAATGTGATTTGATAGAGTGAAAGATTTGTCATATTTGCAAAATTTAAAAAGTTGGAGTTGTGTTTGCTAAACCCTAAATTTGTCACCCAATACAACTTCTCTTGTAACTATAGGTTTTGAAGAGATAAATATTTAATAAATCAAAATAAGATATTTAATTTTTTAGATTAATTAATTAATTTAATTATTAGTTATTGTAATTAATAATGGATTAAAATAAATTGTTTTATTTCAATTAAGTGGGAAGTTAAGTTTCACTCCCAACTTCATTTTTTATATAAAGAAAGGGAGGGAAAGTTTTTCAAAAATAGAGATTTGGTTATTGAAGAAAAAAAACTCATTCTCCCATCTTCTCCATCCCCTTTTTCTTCTCTCAATGCTTTTTACAAAGAAATGAGTTTTCTGTAATTGAAATCTCCATAATTCAATTATTTTCTCTTTCAAAAGACGGTTCCTATAAAGTGGTCTTTGTCAAAAGAATAGCAGGGAAGATCCGATTGTAATGTCCAAAGTTTATTTGTGAAAGATTGTTTGGTTGAGGAATTGCGAAGACTTGGAGATGTTTGAAGAACGGTTCTTCAAGGGTATGTTTCTCCGTCCATCTAATTTCATGCTTAACTTACTGTATATTGATATATGTTTCTTCTTTTCTGTATTGTAATTTTAAAATAAAATCGAAGCCAAGCGATCAATCGCTTCTGATGTGGGATTCGATCCCCTCACAAAAAACTACATTAGATACCTCGGACATATGAATTTTATAGTCATATAAACTCTACAAACATATGAACTTCAGACATCATATCTCAACTTAGCGCTTCAACCAACCTATAAGAATGATATTATACCTACCATTGGAGAGACATCGCAATTTTACATATGACTAAAAGAAAAAGAAACTAATTTACATGGGAGTCAAAATAGCTTAAGATGAGTTTGTTTCCTAGATATCATTTTAGGATACATGATATATGGGTATTATTACTGCAATCAAAACATGATAATCTAAATTTTTATGGGTAAAAAATTTTAATTTTACCATGAATCAAACAAAATTTTCTTGTCATATGTTGATGGATAAACTAATTTGAGACAAATGACTTTATTTTTATAAACTATAAAAATTAAGTTGATTGTTACGGAACAAAAAGTAAAAAAAGCTATTTTTTGGCCCTTAACTCCATTCGAAGTAATAATTTAGTACATAAACTTTAGTTTGTAACGATTTAATGTCTACATACTTTTAATTTTAACAATTTGATATCTGAATTAGAATATGTTGTAACTATTTAGTCCATATCGTAAAAAATATTACTAAGATTTAATAAAATTTGCTATGCATATTGAATCAGTAAACTAATTACGAATCCAAATATATTTATTACAAACATTAAGTCATTAGATGTCAAAGTGAACAAAACTTAACCAAAATTTATTTGTATTCTCTCCTTTGAAGTTGGAGGCCTCATACCCATATGATAAAAATGACACATAATTTTGATGAAATTTTTTTATTATAGAGATTAAATTATTATAAATTTAAAAGTATACATGGATTAAATTACTTGAAACTAAAACTTAGGGATTAAATTGTTAAGTCATGGAAGTTTAGAGACAAAAAAATTTGTCTTTAAATGAATAAAAATGACATCTCATTTTGATGAATTTATTCTTAGTAGAAACTAAATGAATACAAATTTGAAAATAGATAAACTAAGTGACACATGTTAAAATTTAGAGACTAGAGTATTACAAATTTAAAAGTAGAATAACTGGGCTTCATTTGATAACCATTTTGTTTTTGAAAATTAAGTCTATAGACATTAGGGGTGTTAAAAAATTCCGAGAACCTATCCAAATCGGGCTATCCAACCCAAACTGTAAGAGTTAGGTTGGGTTAGATTAATGATTCTTTGGGTCGAGTCTCTAATATAAAAAACCACCGACTGGTCCACCTGATCCAACTCGAATACGTATGTGTGTGTGATAAAACCTAGTTTTCGTTTGTTTAGAGCTTCTTCCACACGTCCACCGCTCTCAGCCACCCTTGAGGACCGCGTCTCCTTTCATCCTCACGTCTCCCTTCTTCCATATGATTTTTGCCGCCATCCCCCTTATTCCATATGATTTCCATCGCTACTTTTAGCCATAAGCTCACGCTTCAGTTCAATCTCAGGCCTCAATTTAGGCCTCACCGACATCTCCCTTCTCAATCTCAGTCTCATTTCTATATCAGATAATAGATGCCTCGCCACTGATTTTCGTCTCCCTCGATTTTGGCTCACCACTTCCCTTCTCTGTCTCACTCAGATTTGCCTCGTCTAATCGTCTCCCTTCTCCGTCTCGCTCAATTCACATACAAAAAAAATTAAAATAAAAAAAAAAACAAAAAACACAATCCGGTGACCCAACCTGATTCAACCTAGAAATATTGGGTTGGATTGACCCTTCGAAATTGAACTGATAGGGTTTAGTTAAAGCCGTGGGGAACGAGGTGGGGATTCCTCACGGGATTCCGTGGAAAAAAATTCCCACATTTATTTTTCTATAACATTTATTTTTAATTTCAATTAAATATATATTTTTTTATAATTTTTTAAATATTTTCAATGAAATTTTCATTTAAATGAAATATTATCAATTTTACTAATTAAAACAATAATACACATGCAATTTAAAAAATATAATTAAAATACTAAATTCTCATAATTTGTAAAAATTAAAATTCAACATTTAGAGCCTCTTATCTTAAACATTACAACATCTAAAGAATTAAATTAATAAAAATCTTGAACTTAAATAATTAAAACATTCATAATTATCTTAATAAAGTCTACAATATTAATATGAATATATATATATTAAAAATTTATAATTTATATACAAAGTCGGAGGGGGGCAGGGTCGAGGTCGGGGTCGAAATGTAAACGGAAAAAAAAATTCCCCATTCCCTCCCCCATTCTTTGTGTATTGGAGATTTTCCGCCCCGAGGGACTCGACTCCGCGAATTTTTTTGGACATCTCTACCTCTAACCCAAGCCAATTCCGCCCCGTACACCTCTAATAGACACTATTTTTACCTCTAAATTTCTTATTTTACTATCTAATTTTTACCAATGACTTCAAAAATCGAGCCAAATTTTGAAAATTAAAAAAAAATAGCTTTTAAAAACTTGTCTTTGTTTTTAAAATTTGGCTAAGAATTCAACCATTGTACTTAAGAAAGATACGAATCATTGTAAGAAATGCGAAGAAAATAGACTTAATTTCAAAAATCAAAAACAAAAAACGAAATGGTTACCAAACGGAGCCTAAATATTTACAAACTTAAATATAAAAACTAAATCATTATTTTCATGAAAATCTAGGGATAAAAGTTGTTGTTATTATTATTATTATTATTTCATATTGGGCTACATGTGCACCCCTTCCTCTCCTTTCTTATCATTCTCGTGGGAAAAGGTGAGGAGCTTATAATTTTCTCTTTTTTTTTCTCTCATTTTTTTACCACATGTAAGGATGAGAATTGAATCTCTAACTTCAAGATTGATAGTATAAATACTATGTCAACATCACATATATGTGTATTTTCATATAACTAGTTACAAATATATTTTTTCTAAAGAATATTTTACCAATATAGCATTAAAAAAATTATAAATAAGTTGTTGAGTGAGAGTGAGAAAAAAGCTAGCAGTCTACCTAATTTTTTCTATAGGTCTATATCACTTACTTGATAAATCTTAAGATTGTGTTATATTTACACTTGCCCTTAGATTGCATTAGATTTATCATTATTTCGTGGGTAGATTATCACATATGTAACTACCTCTAAAATGAATAATCTCATAAAGTTCTAATCAATTTTTAAAAGTATTATTAGTTGAGTTTGATACATCAGCGCATAAGAGATTTTAAATTCTAATATTTCTATAAGAAAAATACCATAAAATTTGTCTTTTAACTATTATTATTATAATCTTTAAAAAAAAATTATTATAATCATAACCAGTGATAGTATAAGAATTTGAACTTCCAATCTCTAGAAAAGTATATCAACTATGGTTGTTAGATGATTAACATTAAAAAAAAGAAAAGAAAGAGAAATAAAATAATATTAAAAGGAGGGGAGTAATTTATGTGAAAGAGGGGGCCACCATGTGGAAAATCAAAAGAGAGGACACGAATGTGGAAGATTTGAAAGGAGAGAATAATAAATAACAAAGAACACAACATGAAGGGGGAAAGTATCGTGTTTGTTTCGTACAAGTTTTGTTCACTTTCAGTTTCAGCCTTTTTCCATTTTTAATCATTTCTAATTTCTCTCTTGTCAGGTCAAGTCAACCTTGGACCCTCCCAATTTTTTTCTCTCTCTTCCCATAATTAAATTAATTTGTCAATTGAATAATGTTTCAAACTTAAACTTGATCCAATCACGTAGTTTCACTTTCAAACATATCTTCTCTCAAATTTGTGGCTTTGTTCGTCACTTTTGTAGGGCCCATTTCCCCTCATTTGGATTCTACCTTCTTATGTTTTCACTTTTTAGATCACACTATCTTAGCTGTGTTTTTCATTCATCTCCTCCCATTTTTGTGGGGTATTAAGTGGAGTTGTAAACTTTTAAGGGAGTGTTTAAGACACTGAATTGGTTATTATCGTCATAATCTGTGGGTTATAATAGTTAGTGTTTGAGGTGCAAATTATTTTAGTTTAGGTTATCATAATTTGTGTTTAGTGTGTAAACTATTTTTATTTGGATAAGAAATGGTAAATATGGTAACAAATAAGAAAATAGAGAATGAATGACAAATAATAAATACGGTAGCATAGAAGATTTTAAAATAGTATTTACTATACTTAATTCTAGGTTATAAATAATTGTATGTATTATTATTATATTTAGTGTTTCAAACATGGTGTGAGCTATAATAACCTACTCCACCGAACTTTTAGCTGGTGCCCCCAACAGTCCCTAAGTTTCAGATAATACATTAAATTAATGTTTTTCTTTAATTTCTTTCACTAAACCAGAACTCCAACTCTTTGTTTTTCTTTCACCCCTTCCTCTCATTTCTTATTATTCTCTTAGAACTCCAACAAGAGTTATCAATGATGATAATACATAAATTAATATTCTGCTTTAATTTCTTTCATCTAGCTTCTACTCTTTATTGATGACGATCAATTGATAAGTTTTAGATAACTCTAAAACTCGTACATAGTAAATGTTATCAATTGATCGTCATCAATAAAGAGTTATCGATGTTAATTCAATAAATGTTATTGATTGTGTTGCATTCTATTTTGTCTCAATAACCTTAAATCCAATAAACTAACATCCAAGGCTGTCTTATGAGTCTTGAATTGTATGTGGAGACACATAAGAATCAATGTTTGAGAAACAACCAAAAGGGTGTATAGTATACAGATAAGGTTGGGTACCTTATCCTGGTGACACTATGGATACAACCCACTTTGTATTTGATATAAATGCAATGATCCAATGAGTTTATGAAGGTAACATGCGAGTAGGGGTATCCTATGTAATGAGTTTGCATAAGATCAGACCACGAAATAGTAACCACTAGATCTAACACTGTTAATTAGTTTGGTTCCTATTTCAATTAGATGACCTAGGTAACCGAGTCTTAATCCTGAGTGTATTATGTATTCTTGTTCACGAGGGATTGTCCTTTGATTTATATAGGTAAGAGTAGCCAGTTCGTCAACTCAATAAGCCTACCATTTTGGGACTAAGACCGAGTGAGGAGATGGAAACATAATAATACAAGATGGAATTCACTTCTTCCCAACTTCAGGATAAGTAGATGAGTGTTCCCTTAAGTGGTGTCTTTGGAACTTGAACAAAGGGTCCTGACCTCTCATTGGCCTGAGAGGGGTTTATGTTTATTGGTTGGACCATAAACAGATTGTTTATTGGTTGGACCATAAACAGATTGTTTATTAGAGGAGCACTAATATTTAAGGATATAAAGGTAACCTAATGGTAAAACGGTAATTTGATCCAGTCGGTGTTATGAACACTTGTGAAGGACTAACTTGTTGTTATTTGTCTACATCTGTGGACACAGAAATATATTTACAGTGAGAAGAGTGCAGCTGTGGGTCTTTAGTAGGGTGTACCCAAAGTTAATGAATATTGATTAATTTGGATAATGAGTTTAGTCAATTAATCTCATATCATTGGAGCTTCTAATCTGCAGGTCCACTAGGCTCCCTTGTTAGCTCACTAAAGGATATTAAAGAGGAATGATTTGAATTGTTCAAATCAATTTGATGAAATTGTATATTAATATGATTGATATGTAAATGATTATGGATGTGATCCATAATTTAACTTAAGTTGGAAAGAAACATTTGAATGAGATTCAAATATTTAATTTAAGTGAATTAGATTCACAAAAAATAATTAATTAATAGAGAGGTGTTGTACATTGATAGAATAAACTAACATTCAATGGAAGAAATCAGAATCAATAAGTACTCTAATTACACTTAATTTGAGTTTTAAAGCATGCATTGAAACTATCATTAAAATAGGGTTTAATATTACATTTGATGTAACTCTTCAAATCCTTGCTCCTCAGCACGAAATCAATCTTCAAATGTTCAGTAGACTATCAAGAGGAACTTCTCTACTATCCTCTAACTTGGATTAAGTGGTAGAATCTCAAATTGAAGTCAATTTGGTAAGGGATGAGGAGGGTTATTAGAGAGAAGAGTAGAATTTCAAAAAAAATCAAAAGCACTCTTTTCATGCCCACAAATTTCTCAATAATTTAACCATGAAAAACATGCAAATCCTTCGGCTTCAACTCATTGACACCTCAAGGAGCTGATTCTTAGTGGGATAGGTGTTTGACTTGGAGGAATCCACTCCATTTGAAGATGCAAAATGAGAAAACTCCACTTAATAGTGGAATTTTCCAAATTTTGTTTTTCAATTTCTTTTCAATTTCTTGAATTTTAATCTAATTTTCATTAGGATTAAAATCAAATATAAAATCAAATATGAATTTGATTTTTAAAATTGAAAAAAAAAATTATTTTAATAAGTTTAATTAATTAAATAAATAATAATTTAATATCGAATATTAAATTAATCAAACACCTAATTTATACATTAATCCTATTCATGTAATTTAATATTTAAATATTTTAATATCTCAAATTTTGTTTAATTTATACAAAATTAAACGTTTTAATTGTATCAAATACAATTCATTAAAACCCTAATGGAATTTGCATACTTCAAATTCAAAACCCTAATTTCAAATTAGAACATTTCAAATCGACTCAATTCACTAATCCAAGATATAATTTACGAGCTAGTAGAGGGACCTTATGGATCTATCGATCGTGAGCTCCAACGATTTGAGATTCATTGGCTTAAAAAACTCTTTAGACTAAAATATTCAATATTTGTTAACTACTGAGACATATCACTATAACTCGATAGTTGCACTCTCTTGACTATAGATGTAACATCTCGAGTTTTTCATAATTCAAATTTTGTATTTCATAAAA
Organism: Benincasa hispida; assembly: GCF_027475165.1. Classification (NCBI taxonomy): domain Eukaryota; kingdom Viridiplantae; phylum Streptophyta; class Magnoliopsida; order Cucurbitales; family Cucurbitaceae; genus Benincasa; species Benincasa hispida. The sequence goes on along the minus strand of NC_143488.1, from coordinate 89,429,651 downwards.
TTTGAGGACAATTTTGTTAATTTTGAAATTCAGTTTTGTTTAAAGGAAAGATTTGGATCTATGTCGCAGTAATTTAATTTTAAGTTAATGTCGAGAATGGAATTTAAATCCGGAGAAAATTGTTTTGATTTTTGGAATTTGAAGAGAAAAAGGAAAGAGTTTTAAGAATATATATATTCATATATTCATATATATATATATATATATGGAAGAAAATGATAAGATAAAAATAATTTAGAATAAAATAAAATAAAATTTTATTTATTTATTTGATTATTTATCTCTTCTCTTTCCCCTCTGGCACGAAAATCGAAGAGCCCTTTCCCCTTTAGCCTCGCACGCGCCCCCTCCCTCTTCAAAGCCCTCGCCGTCAGCTCCCCTTCGCCTCGCCAGTCGCACATTTCTAGCCACGGCTCATCCTCAGGGATGGTCGCCTGTCGGTAGGTTGTCACCCACGCAGAAGCCATCGCTCGAGCCGCACATTTCGCCCGTCGCTCACCCATCCAGCTGCGCTCGTTAGATGTGTCTGCCGTCGGACCACCCAAAGTCTTCGCACGCTCCTGCCGTCTCCGTCGCCCTGTCCAATTGCATATTCGAGACATCGTCGACACCTTCCAGACACTGTCGGTCTCGCTACATGTCAGTTCGGCCGTCTGATGTCACCTACTGCCATTCAGCCGCTGTTTGGGTCAGAACCTTATTTGGGTGAGCTTTAGATTTAAGGTTTGGAAGTTTTGAGGTGACCCATCAAATTCAAGACCAATTTTAACAAAGATAGTTAGATTGTGGTAAATTTTCCTTGGTAAGTAAATTGAAAATGTTCAGACTAAATTGGATTTAGACCCCAAATGATTAATTTAAATTTTGGATTCTTCATTTTAGGCCATGATTGCTAAACTAAATTTAGTAATTTATGTTATAGAGCAAATTCAAGTTTATTCAAAAGCTTTAAGGAAACTATTTTCGTGGACTGTTATTCGTGACCAAATTTGAGGTAAGTAATCTTAGTATTGGAACCGCCTTTTTGCCAGGCGATAAACTGTAGATTTATCCTACGAATGTTTACGAGGATAAATTTGATTGTTCTGAGGTTGAATGGACTGTTTGGGAAGGATATATGAATATGTGGTAATATATCTAAATATGATTATGTATGAGCTTAATTTAGAATTTTATGAGTTATATTAAAAGGATGATTGAGCATGACCTCAAATTATGAGTTAAGTGGCACTCCTACTGAAATGTCTTAAAGTTAGATGAGGATTAGAAATTTCCAGATCTATATAGTTATGTGATTTATTTTGAGAATGTGTAGACCATACGATATATTATGAACTATCGAATACTTGATTGTTTACATGATTTAGTGCATGAAAGTGATGTGCTACAGTTGATCCATTTAAAACTAGATTAAATATGTATTTTGAGTTTAATTAACATGAGGTTGATGAGGAGATTTTAGGGGACTCAAGATTAAGTGAATGTTTTATGTAATATGAAGTTAGATGCAATCTCTTTTCCTTTCTAGACTATGTGACTGCATGAAAGTGATGCATGCCCGAGTGCGCTAGTACATGAAAGAGATGTACTAGGGCTGGTGTGTATAAAAGTGATACATACCTAGAAGGTACTGGGTGTACATAAGAGGTGCACGCTTAGTGGGTTATGTGTATATGAAAGAGGTGTATACATAACCATGTGTACGAAAGAGGTATGCATCCCTACATTCATAGAGAGGATCTGGGGTGTACGAAAGAGGTACACACTTAGCGGGTTATGTGTATATGAAATAGGTGTATACATAACCGTGTGTACAGAAGAGGTACACACTCAGTGGGTTATGTGTATACGAAAGAGGTGTATAAATAACCGTGTATACGAAAGAGGTACACACTCAGTGGGTTATATGTATACGAAAGAGGTGTATACATAACCGTGTGTACGAAAGAGGTACACACTCAGTGAGTTATGTGTATACGAAAGAGGTGTATACATAATTGTGTGTACGAAAGAGGAACACACTCAGTGGGTGATGTGTATACGAAAGAGGTGTATACATAACCAGGTGTACGAAAGAGGTACACATTAAGTGGGTTATGTGTATACAAAAGAGGTATATGCATAACCATGTGTACGTAAGAGGTACATAACCAGTGAGTTATGTGTATACGAAAGAGGTATATGCATAACCATGTGTATGAAAGAAGTACACGTCCCTACAATCATAGAGAGGACCTGGGGTGTACATAAGAGGTGCACTCTAGGGAAAAGGAAAGAAAGAGTGAGCCATGAAAGGGAAATCTTCAGGTCCCACTAGTAGAGAGTTTCAGTTCATGTTGCATTTATTGGACATAGATGCTTAGCCTGACCTCGACAATGGGGTTACTTATTGAGTATTTATACTCACCCTTCTTCATGTTTATGTTTCAGGTAAGAGTAGGGAGCCACTGGGATCAGTTTTATGCTTCCGCTCATGATGTTTAGATTTCTTTCACGTTTTTCCATTCATGTTTGAAATTTACTGATTAGTATTCATTTCCAAACTTTTACAATTTTCTAGACTCATTAAATTTCTAATTATGATTTATGGGTACCCTGTTATTTGACTTTTGTTTAGTTTTAATGAAAATATTTTATTCGACTTTATTTATTTAGCATTTATTTCACTATAAAATTGTGTCATTTTAAGTTCCATGCATGCATGTGTTAGTAACGGCCTAACTTGAGTCCTAGGGGGTCAGGTTGTTACAGTAGATATATTTCTGTCCACTTTAACCATGATTAGTAAGTCGATCCTTCACAAGTTGTTCTTATTCACAGCTAGGTAAAAAAAAAAAAAAAAAAAAAAAGAAAACCGTTTTACCTCTGTAAATACATCTTACTGCTTAACCCCTACTAATCGTCTATTGAACAATTGGTTTATAGTCCAACTTATAAACATGTCTCTCTCGATCATGAGAGGACAGGGCCCCATTATTTAAGACCAGGAATCAGCGCTTAAGAGAACAACCTATCTACTAACCCTAAGTTGGGTAGGAGTGAATTCCGTCTTGTAGAACTATGTTCCCAGCTATCTATCCAGTCTTATCCCTAAAATGGGAGACTTATTGAGCATTGTTGTTGGACTACTCTCACATATGCAGTTCAAAGGATAATCCCAAATAAACAGAAGTTCATAGTTAGCTCAAGACTAAGATCGAGTTACCCTAGGTCATTGAATTTGAAATAGTCAGTTTTAACAGTAAATGGTCGTTATAAAGAAAAGTGACTATTTTGAGGTCCAGTCTTATGAAAAACTCATTGCATAGAATCCTTCCACTCACACGTCTCCACATGAATGACTTTGGAATCACGTCATTTGTATCAGTATACAAAATGGGCCGCATCCAATAGTGTCACCAGGATGAGGTACCCAATCTCATCCATTTACTTATAGACTATTTGTTAGCTCTAAAAAAAAGCTATTATTCCTAGCTTAATTGGGGCTCGTTAGTAGATTTTACGTGTTTATTCCCCTATTTTGTAGGCATCGAGCAACCAAGAGGTATAATTAATCATTTGGTGAAGAACGGAGTTAATTTGAAGCAATTTGGAGTTAATTTGAATATCCGGGCTTCAAAGGAGTTGAAAAGACCAAAATGACATTGAGTTCTACCAAGTATGGTCAACCATCGAGCATCATTGAGTACCATCGAGTGAGAGGCTATTGAGTAATCAAGAAAATGCTATCGAGTGAACGAGGATCGAGTATCGAATTATCGAGCATCGAGTAGCGAGTATCTGGTAGTGGATGCAGCGTTGCAACACTATTCCAAGCATCGCGACATTCCAAGTTACATCACCATTAGCGTCCTAACGCATCTCAACGCTAAACTCCAATGCTTGAAGGTAGAAGCATCAGCGTTGCAACGCTTCTTTAGAGCGTTGAAACACTGCAAAGGATGACGAACATGAAGCTGAGCGCGCGCACAAGTAAGCGTTGGACTTCTTGTTTGACGCTTCCCTCTTGCCGCATCAGTGTTGTAATGCTATTTCAAGTGTTACAATGCTGCGTTGATCATTATAAATTCCTCTTCTTGGCCCTAGGTTGAAAAATGCTGATTCTTGGAGGCTAAAGTTAATCTTCATTCTTCTTCTATTCCCTTCAAATTTCAGTATCTTTAGGTTAGTTTTTATTTTATTTTCGGATTATGGACATATTTTAGATTGTATCCCATTGGTTTGTCTATGAATCGATCAGGTAATCTTTCGTTTAGTTTTGGATCGAATGTTCTTTAGATTTTGATGAGTTTTCTGTTCAATCTTTGTGCTTTAATTCAGAATTATGTTTTTCTTGAATCTTGTTTAATTTAGACTTGTTTTTATGTGTTGGATGACGCCTCTATCATGAATGTATATCTTCGCTAATTAAATTCAAGCTCACACGCTGATGACGAAAATTTAAATTACCAAATCGTCAAGGACTTGATAACGAAAATTACGTGAATGCAATATGCGATGCATGTATTAAGGTATGCGTTGATTATCACGCGTCGGTGGTCATGCTTTGGAATGAACTATGCGTTAACGAATGTATGCGATGACCATGCATTCTTATCACAAGTTTTCTTATGCTCACGCCAAGTATAACGCGAACGCAAGTTTCTCGAGTGATCCGAGGTCGAACTCAGGGACTTGTAACTAAATGCTATGTGGTAATGTGTATGCGGCGGTTGAATAAAAGAATGATGGAGGGGTTTCCATGCTAACACTACTCCTACTCCTAAGTATCAGACAACGCAATGAGAAGTATGAATGAGAGGTAGAGACAAAACAACTATTGACGCGTAGTAAATGAATGGAAAAATAGATAAAATGTGAGGATGTCTTCACTGCAACACTGAGCTTGACCGCAAGGGCAACCTCAGCCAACGCAAGCTATGCAATCATGCTACACACACTTGAGCCTAATTCTAGAACGCATGCGATGTATATGCGATAGTGCCGAGAAGCCTATGCTTAAACCTCCATAACTCGCTCACGTGCTCTCGCCGTATGAGCGCGATAGCCGCATATCACCACCATATCCTACTTCCTGGATGCATGCAATATCCTCTCCGTAGGGTGCATACACTGTGTAATAGCAAACGAAGCTTATTCCTAAGTTCCTCATTCTTGCTTATGCGTTCCAATCTGCTCTCTTGAGTCTTAGATTTGGATTTTAGACTACTCTCTCAAGTATGCCTAAATGATGAATGATGCGCTCATAAGACAAGGTAACCACATGAACTTGGCTGACACAAGATTATTCCTATCTCTAGTGAATACTTGCTTACATTGCTTAATGTGACCAACCACTTACCCTCCCGGGCAGTTAGTTGTTGCCGACTTTACTCATAGACAAGCGTTGCATCTGCCTATAGATAGGCGTTGCTACAACTTCACACTAAGCAAATAAGGTTTTCTCACACACTCACGCAACGAACACCTCTCGGTGGTTTGCTACATGCTTCATATCTCTAATCCACATGACTAAGTATGCAATACTCTAGCAATCTCACTAAGTGATGCAATGAAAGTTAAAGATGCTAAGTAAAGAAGATGGAGATGGAATCGAAGGAAACATAGAAATGCATTGAACACATAATGTATTACTTCTTTAATCACAGAATGTAATACAATACAATATAAGAAAAGAAGAGAAAATGAAATGACCAGCTGGAAGCAATGTCTTGCTTTAAGCAAATGTATGTCAAGGCTGCCGGTGGTGCCATGGATGGGCGGTGGAGCTGACTCTCCTGAGATCTAGCTCTGGTCGTCACTTGGAATGGATGAAGGAGATGAAGAATTCTCAACCTTTCTTCTCACGCATTAGTCTGGATCATAGGGATAACCCTGGATAAGTTGAAATTCTGCTCAACGGCTTCTATATATAGAGCTTGATCGCCAATAGCATTAATGGACTACTCTGATTCTGACATTCGCGGCGCGTTAGTCTTTTTCTGAATCTCTGCTGCTAACGGCGTGGTAGGTGAAATGTCAACATCATCTTTTGATTTTCTCGAGAGATGCGTTGATGCGTCCATTCCACCAACCTTACGTTGATCCCTGTATTATGTGTTATCGTGTAGCCGCAATTATGTAGTGACCGCATTCGCTTAATACTGCAACTTCTACACGATGATCGCAATCGCTTGACGATCGCAACTCTTATACGATGGACTCATGTAGCTGATCACCGCAACACCCATGCGTCGATCGTATGCATTCGTCTTTGTGAAGGAGAGTTTCTCTGCATGCGGTCGTCTATGCGATAGTCTAGCTTCCGGTTTGCATCCACTTCCTGCGTTAGCTATAAAAATAGACATTTGAACGTATAATAACGCGTAATAATGGGTTAGCCGAGATTCTCAATGCTGAACGCCGCAAGCTCATTTTCTCATGAATTTCTAATATAATTGCCGCATATTCTACTTAGCAGCCCTCGTAATTCTAAATAAAAAGCCTAAGATGACATGCATTACTGCATGTCATCACACGCATCCTTGTAATCGTCCATGCTTTGAATTTACCCTTATAGCACAGATTAGATAAGCATGCTTAGGTTTTTAGGCTGTCCATGATTTTTTGCATTGCACGTGTAATCTAGATTTAAAGAATAAATTGATTATTTGAACACGGTTTTCCTAACACTTAATCAACATAGTTGAATCCTGAATCTTAATGCATGTGTTTCTAGTTCTTTATAGCTGTTGAGGACCCAATTACATTTAGAAGCAAGTAGGTTAGTTAGAACACAGCTTTTCCAGCATTAATTACGAAGTAGGACGCTTGTTTGGTTCAGATTAATTGATTTTTGGGCTTATAAAGATGAGTTAATTCTATCGATTGGGTAGCTAAACATGCATAATTAAAATATATGATATATTGGCTGAAAACAATGATTTGATTTACATTGAATGACTACTTGATCCAAGAACTAGATGAATCCATTACCATTTCATATATCCATTGCATTTTATTTCAATTTCACGCGTTTATCTCTTCCACATCAAAACCCCCTATTTATCGCTCTGGTTAGAAAATTAACTTAACGAAACCAATCGCACTTCTCCATGGATCGACTCAGACTTACCACTATTACTACGTTTTAGTAGTGATAGGAGTAGCTTGGTATTATAAATTTTCTTTTGTTTCGGTTTGTAGTTGAATTAACAACACTGAGTCTCGATCTAAACACTATTTTGGTTATATTCTTGACCCTCTTTACGTCGCTACATAAAATTTAAGTATTCATATTATAGCCATGGATTCGTTTATTGGATTTTTATAACAGAATGAAATATCAATAATAATTTATTGAATAAAATACTCAATAATACTTTTCTTGATAAATAGAATACGTAACAATATTTACAAACTGCGAGTTTTAGGACATTCCAAACAATCTCCCACTTAGACTAATACTTCAGTGAGACAAATATATAATATTTTACAATGTTGAGAAAATAAAGAGAAAATACAATAAACTAGAGCATCCATATACCCTTGACATTCTCCCACTTGCCCTAGATTATGAAACTCGTAGTTCTAGTTCGACCAGGTGGCCCTCAAACACTTTAGCCGAGAGGGCCTTCGTAAATGGATTAGCAAGGTTATCTTCTGAGGCTATCTTCGTGACTATCATGTTTCCTCGGTGTACTATCTCTCTGATGAGATGGTACTTTCTTTCGATGTGCTCTCCACGTTTATGACTTCTTAGTTCCTTTGAATTGGCAACTGCTCCACTGTTGTCGCAATACAGAGTAATGGGCAAATGCATATTTGGAGCCACTTCTAAATCTTTCAAGAACTTTTGCAGCCATACTACTTCTTTAGCTTCTTCACATGCAGCTACATATTCTAAAAATCTGTCATTAACCATCTCTTTACATCAGCAAGGAAACTTGTTTCATTCCCAACGAACAAGATATCATCAACATAAAAGACCAAGAAAGCTACAGTTTTGTTGACTATTTTCTTGTATACACAAGGTTCGTCAACATTTTATTCAAAGCCATAAGACTTAATTGTTGTGTCAAATCTTATATTCTAGGATCTAGAAGCTTGTTGTAACCCATAAATGGATCTTTTAAACTTAAAAACCTTTTGTTCTTGACCCTGTTCAATGAACCCTTCTGGTTGAGACATGAAAATACTTTAATCAAAATGGTCATTCAGGAAAGCTGTCTTGACATCCATTTGCCATATTTGATAGTCATAATATGTGGATAAAAGTATTCTTATTGATTTTATCATGGTAATAGGGAGAAGGTTTCTTCATAATCAAGCTCCCCTTTGTGTAAAACCTTTTGCCACAAGTCTGGCTTTATACGTTTGCACCTTGCCAGTTTGATCTCGCTTTCTCTTGTAGATCCATTTATAACCTATAGGTTTAACCCCATCTTCAAGTTTCCAGACAGAATTGAAGTATATCGACTCCATTTCCACGTCCATGACTTTTATCCTTTGTTCCTTATCAACATCATCCATTGCCTGTTTAAAGGTTAATCGATCCTCTAGGCCATCATCAGGTATGTTGTCCAGAATTTCTATTAAACCCATGTAGAGTTTAGGCTGATGAACAACCCTCCCACTACATCGAGGCATTCTCAACTCTTGAGAAGGATGTGATGAGGCAACAACTGTTGTTGATGGACCAGCTTGATTAACAACTTTTGTTGATTTGTCTGTAGTATCTTTGGTCATTTCATTCAATACTAGTTTACTGCGAGCTTGATGATTTCTAATATGATCTTCTTCCTAGAATGTAGCATTTGTCTATACAAATACTTTATCTTCTTGGAGATCATAGAACAATCCACCTTTTGTTTCTTTAGGGTTTTGCATCAACACGTGTGTTGGGCATCCCAAATTCTGAAGTGATGTAAACTACTTTTACGTCCTTTCCATAACTCATGCGGTGTTTCTGAAACACATTTTGAGGGAATCATGTTCAGAATATATACGGCAGTCTGTATAGCATACTGCTAAAAGGACTGAGGTAATTGAGCATAACTCATTATCAAACGAACCATGTCTAATAAAGTTCAATTTCTCCTTTCTGCAACACCATTTGTTGTGGTGTTCCAGGTGCTATAAGTTGGGATTGAATTCCATGATCTACTAAATAGTTATGGAATTGTAGATTCATATACTCACCATCTCGATCTGATCAAAGTGTTTTAATTCTTTTTCCTAATAAGTTTTCAACTTCTGTCTTAAATTCTTCGAACTTTTCGAGAGTTTCAGACTTGTGACTCATTAAGTAAATATAGCCATATCTCGAATAGTCATTAAAAACATTGACGAAATATTCATATCCTTCTTGAGTTTTGATATTCATCAAACCACAAAGGTTTGAATGTATAAGTTCTAGGGGTTCTTTGGTACGAAGCCTTTTCCAATAAAAGATCTTTTAGTCATTTTTCCTTCGAGACATGATTCACACGATAGTAAAGAACTGTCTTCTAACTGATTTAGATGACCTTTTTACCAATCTCTCAATCATGTTGAGATTTATGTGACCAAGTTTAAGGTGCAAAAGATAGGTGTTAGGAGAAATTTTTTGTCTTTTATTTTGAGTTTCTACCGTTTTAAACATCATTATATTTAAAATGGCTTTTGCTTCAATTGGTTTTAATACATACAAGTTATTTTCAAGTCTAACAGAACAAATATGAACACCTCTTGAAAAATGAACACTTCATTGATTTCAAAAGACACTTTATACATATTTTCTAGTAGACAAGATAAGGAGATCAAATTTCGTTTCATTTTGGGTACATAATATACATTTTTTTTAACAAAATGAAAGATTCTCCAAAATATAACTTGATATCTCCCACTGCTTTAGCTGAAATGACTTCTTCTATTCCTACTTTGAAATTCATTTCATTTTCTGAGAGTTGAGTCCAAGAACTAGCTTCCCGTAGAAAAGTGCAAACATGGTTAGTGGCGCCTAAATCTAATATCCAGGTTAAGTGAGAAATTTCCACTAAGCATGTTTCAATTACAAGTAAATCTAATTTACCTTGTTTTTCCTTTTCTGCTCTCTTTTCAAACAGATATTTCGGGCAATTGCGTTTCCAATGCCCATCTTTTCCACAATGAAAACATTTTCCTTTAGAAGCCTTGGTTTTCTTAACAGCAGGTTTATTCTTCCCTTTTCCCTTCTTTTTCATTTGGATACATTCATCTTTAGAAGAGGAAGGGGCAGACTTCTTGTTGTCTGAAGGCTTCGTTCCCGAAGATGATCCCTTCAGAAAATTTTTCTGTGAAACAACGTTTGCTTCACTTTCTTTTAATTTCATCAACAATTGGTAAGTCTGGTGTTCGTTCAATAGAGTAGTTAGGTTGTAATTAATTTTATTCATTACAGCATTAGTTTGGAAGTTCAAGAAGCTCTTCGGAAGAGACTCTAAGACCTTGACTAGTCTCATCTATGATAGTACCATGAGCTTCTACAATGTTAAAATGGATCATCATGTCCAGGACATGCTCCCTAACATTAGTCCCATCTTTCATGCGTGAGTTATAAACATATTTTATAGCTGCATGTCGTACTGAAGATGACGGTTGCCCGAACATCTCTTGCAATGATGCCATGATTTCATGAGCAGTGGGTATGGCTTCATGTTTCTTATTGAGCACATCAGATATGCTTGCCAAGATGTAGGCTCTCTCATTCTCATTAGCCCTTACCCATCTATCATAAACTTCCCAAACATTTTGGTTTTAGTATTTGAGCTGGGAAGAGAAGAACATTCTTCCGTTAAAATAAATCTTGGGTCGTCAACAACTAGAATTGTGTTTATATTCGATTTCCAGTTAGAGTAACCTTCTCCATTGAATTTATCAGAAGAAAGAAGTTGTATAATCGAGTTTGACATTGCTGAAAAATAAACAAATTCTATTAAACTTATGCATTTAAGTCCAATTTTAGCAAACATAATAAAGTACCTATATTTCTTTATTTATTTGCAACGATACTTTATTGAGTTAGAATAGATGCTACCGAGGGGCAGTCAAATACTCTTTCACTGAAGCAAGACAATCTTGACCAAATACTATATCCAAAATAACTTTTATTCCTATAGTAGTTTGGTTACCATTTTTGGTCAAGAACTTTTACTAACATTTAGTAACTTTTGTAAGTGTGACCCCTCATTTTTAGATCTTATAGAACGGTATGAACATACCCCAGAATTGGAAGATAATGTTCGAGACGAAACTATAAAACTCTATTCATTTCTGAAGCTTGGGTGTTTTGAATCCTATGTTACAACCCTCCGAAGGGATCGTTGCGGTTAACGACTAGTTAGTGCTGCCTAAAAATGATAGTAGGCGCAACATAGGAATCTCAGGGTTCAAACTAATGGAGGAGACCGTAGGATATGTTGACACATTTCCTTCACCCACTTATTATGAACTACTTCCTCATTCACCTTGTTATCGACCCATGTAAACACTTTCCAAATGGAACAGTCATGGTAAAAGTGACACAAAGCCGAGCATGGATCTCACGATGTGAACTCTTGGGGACGTGAGAGCTAAAAATGATATATCGTATATATTGTTAATCTCCCACTGAAGTATTCTAAATGTTTGGATATTTGTTTACTTAGGTATATTCTGGCTAATTTTAAACAACCTAAGTCTATATAATTTATCCAAGTATAACGTTTATATTTGGATTTAAACATACGATGTCTAAGTGTTAAAAAAATTTTAAAGCTCACACCGCTCACGTAAGCTCATAAAATCAGTTAATAGCGCTTAACAATTCAGTTATAATCCCCAAGTAGGAGGTGTTACATAAACCGTCAACTTAAATACCTCTAGCCTTAGACAGGATTATGAACCGATTGAGTTTGTAACCATATTTTATAAGATAACAACCTATTTTAACTATTAAAACAAGTTGTTAACCTAAGTGAGCATGTTGATAATCTTTATTATGGATTTTAATGTCTAATGCGATTTTTTGTTATAAAACAATAGACATGCTATCCATCCATAACATACATCAAGGGCATTCAAAATTAACATAACACTAATATTAATTTTAAGAAACCCTAAACATGCATATACATACACTAGAGCACACATATAAGCTCATTAATCAAGAGCCAATTACAGATTAAACTTCATAATTGAAGAGAAAACTAATGCCAAAGTTGAATTTCAACCGAATCAGCCACCATTTCATACAAACTTAGAAATTCACCCACCAAACTCAAATTAACGATAATTGAGTGCTTAAACCTGGCTCTGATACCAATTGATAGAGTAAACTAACATGCAACGGAAGAAATAAGAACCAATAAGCACTCTAATTACACTTAATTTGAGTTTTAAAGCATGCATTGAAACTGTCATTAAAATAGGGTTTCATAAGAATATTACCTTTGATGTAACTCTTCAAATCCTTGCTCCTCAACACGAAATTATTCTTCAAATGTTCAGTACACTACCAAAAGAAGCTTCTCTAATATCCTCTAACTTGGATTAAGAGGTGGAATCTCAAATTGAGGTCAATTTGATAAGGGATGAGGAGGATTATTAGAGAGAAGAGAAGAATTTCAAAAAAAAAAAAAAAAAAACAAACAAACAAAAGCATCCTCTTCATGCCCACGAATTTCTCAGTAATTTAACCATGAAAAACATGCAAATCCTTCAGCTTCAACTCATTGACACCTCAAGGAGCTGATCTTTAGTTGGCTAGGTGTTTGACTTAGAGGAATCCACTCCATTCGAAGATGCAAAATTGGAAAACTCCACTCAATAGTCGAATTTTCCAAATTTTGTTTTTCAATTTCTAGAATTTTAATCTAATTTTCATTAAAATTAAAATTAAATATAAAATCAAATCTGAATTGATTTTTAGAATTGAAAAAAAATTATTTAAATAATTTTAATGAATTAAATAAATAATAATTTAATATCAAATATTAAATTAATCAAACACCTAATTTATACATGAATCCTGTTCATGCAATTCAATATTTAAATATTTTAATCTCTCCAATTTTGTTTAATCTCTACAAAATTAAACGTTTTAATTGTATCAAATACAATTCATTAAAACCCTAATGGAATTGTATCAAATACAAAATTAAACGTTGACTAGATGTACCGACATCAACAACTTTTGTTGATCTATCGGCCTGTTCAACAACTCTTGTTGAACCCTTAGAATTCTCAGTCTTACTAGAAATCTCGCGTAAAACAAGCTGACTTCGTGGTTTATGATCCCTGATATGGTCTTCTTCCAAGAAGTAGCATTTTTAGAAACAAACACTTTGTTCTCACTTGTTTCATAGAAGTATCCACCCCTTATTTCCCTGGGGTAGCCTACAAATAGACAAACTTTCGAACGCGGTTTCAACTTCTTCGGATTAGTCACAAGCACATGGGTCAGACACCTTCAAAGCCTGAAGTGGCATAAACTACCTTTATGGCCTCTCCACAGCTCAAAAGATGTTTCAAAAACACTTTTCGAGGGAACGTTGTTTAGAATGTAACATGCAGTCTCCACTGCAAAATCCCAAAACGAGTCTGGAAGATGAGCATAACTCATCATAGATCAAACCATGTCCAACAAGGTTCTGTTTCTCCTTTCTGATGCACCATTCTGCTGAGGTGTACCTGGGGCCGAGAGTTAGGATGCAATCCCATGTTTTATCATATAGTTCTTAAATTGGAGGTCCATATACTCTCCCCTACGATCAGATCGTAGTGTTTTTATCTTCTTACCTAACAAGTTTTCAACTTCAGCCTTATACTCCTTGAACTTGTTAAGGGCTTCAGATTTAGTTGTGTTAGGTAAAGATACTCGTACCTTGAATAATCATCTATGAAATAGATGAAATATTCATACCCACCTCGAGCCTTAACACTCATTGGACGACAGAGGTCAGAATGTACAAGCTCCAAGGCTTCCTTGGTTCTGTAACCTTTTCCAGTAAAAGGTCGTTTGGTCATCTTACCTTCGAGGCATGATTCACACACCGACAATGAGTTTTCTTCTAAACTCTTTAGAAGTCCACTTTTCACCAACTGCTCAATCATATTGAGGTTGATGTGACCTAACCTTAGATTCCAAAGATAGGCGTTTTCCTTAGGAGAAACCTTTGGCCTTTTAGCTGTTGTTTTAATACTAAATATTTCAATATTAAACAAGGGTTTTTAGGCCCTAGAGTTCACCCTTATATTGACTAACTGCAAAAATCCATTTGAAGGGGGACGCTCCTAGGGTGCCACGAAGGAGTACAGAATGATCTCACGGTGCGAACCAATGAAAGAGACCGTAGGACGTGTTGACACACACTTTCACCCATTTACTATAAACACTCTCTCCGTCCACCTTGATATTGACTCATGCAAATACCATCCGAAGGGGGATGCTCCTAGGGCACCACGAGGCCAAACATGAATCTCACGATGTGAACATTCAAGGAGAAATGTGAGTGGAATCATTGACATATCAGATACATCTCTTCCTCTCATTGAGTATTTTATAATCTAGGGTTTAGTTTATTTAGGAAAAAATGGCTAAGAATTTTAACTAAGTGACCGTTTAGGTTTTCCCACGAGTAACTTTTACCTTGGATAGTTGAAACAACTTTTGACCATCATCCATTAATCTTTAACAGAATCTTTGACCAACTGTCGCATGCTTGCAAAAAATCTATCTAATTCACCTTTCCAGGTAGGTTCCCAGGTAGGGGTGTTCCATTTTCGTCAGCTTAAATACCCCAGCCTAGACAGAACCTGCCTTAGACAAAAGATGCCTTATAGATAGATTTAATACAATTTTAATCTTTTATGGAAATAAATTTAATCCTATTAAACCAATTTAAAAAAGATTAAACTAGGTTGCTAATCCCATTAGAACCATTGAACTTAGGTCTATCTCAATCCAATTTCTAAACCCTTTTAAAACATGAGTTCACCTCAAGTTCGCATGCAACTCTTTCTTATCGATTTTAGTTCTAATTTCTATTATAACGCTTATAACAGAAACAACCAAAACCATTCACAACGCAAAGCAAACACATACAAGATTTTCATAACACTTATAAATAGCCTAAGTGTCATGCTCCATGCATTGTTCATTCATTGCTACTTTTATATAACATTTATACAAAACAACAATGAACCAAACAAACATGCTTCCATTCACCCTTATAATATAACACTTATAATATAAAGATGATGCATGAATATGCTTCCTGCATGCATAAATATAACTCTTATATTTCCATGATGCATGCGCATGCTCTTTTGTAATTTCATCATGCAATATTATAACACTTATAATACATGATTGATGAATAATTGCACAACCTAAGGTGGGTTTCAAATCTGTATGTCATACACTATGCCCTATAAACCACATACATCTCATGTATATTAAACAAATGTTGATGAACCAGGATAATTTGCCTCAAATCCTCAAACTAAAAGTTAACTATTAAAAATGCAAAGAGTCTCTGGTTCAAATAGACAAACCGGGTCTTGAACCATTTTGGTTGGAAAAGAAGAGAGGAAAAATATGCTTGTCTTATGTTATGCATTAATCTCCATGCGTCAGAGGTCATGCATTGGACTAGAAAATATATAATATGCGTTAAGCACGTATGCAATGACCATGTGTTCCTGTCACAAGTTTTCTTGCTTTCTTCCTAAGTATAACGAGAATGCAAGTTTCTCGGGATGATCTGAGGTCAAACACAGGAACTTGTAACTCAATAATGTTCGTGAAATGATGCATTTGAGGCGATGAATAAAAGTAAAAAGACAGAAGTAAAAGGACTATGCACTACTCCTACTCTTAACTAAACATATTGAGCAATAGAAGTTTAACTATGAGAATTGGTAGAGATGCAGCAACTGTTAACGCATAATAATGTTCATTATGTTAGGTCGCTCGAGTAATCCCAACTCGCCACACTAACACATCGCCCACCTCTCGGTGGCCAGCCGTATGCCTATCTCTATAATGCATAGTTGCGTTGAGCATAAGATCGTGCCTATCTCTAGGAACAAGGCTTACTTTTCTTTAGTGTGTTCCACTACTTAGCTTCTCAGGTAGTTAGTTGTGGCTAATTAGCTCATACACAAGCATTGCGACAGCTCATAGACAAGTGTTGCTACAGTCTCACACCAAGCGAAAAGAACTCACTCACTATACTCGTGCAACGCACACCTCTCGGTGGGTTGCTACATGCGTCCTATCTCTAGGCTACACGATTGAGTATGTGACTGTCTTTGATAACTAAGCGATGAATGTAAACGATGATAAAGAAGAAGAAGATGTAGAAGATGGAGCTGAAGGAATTAAGAGATGCATTGATTACAAAATGTATTAATGTCTTAAGCCAAAATTTAATACAATAAAGAGGTCAGAGGAGAAATGGAAGGCTAGATGAAAACAATATCTTGATTTTCATCCGAAATGTGTCAAGGCTGCTGATGGTGCCATGGATGGATGGTGGAGAAGTCTCTTTCGAGCTCTATCTCCGGCGAAACTCCGGTCGTCACTCGAAATGGGTTGTGGAGGTGAAAAATCCTTAAAGAGTGTCTGCTCATGCTCTCATCTGTGATCACAAGGATCTGCCTTAGGGCAAAAGCTCGGATGTTTTGAAATGAAGATCCAAGGTGCTATTTATAGAGCTTAAATGGCAAAAACATGATGAGTGCATTCTGACTCACTGCTACCTTTGTCGTGGTATGGGCAATGTCAACATCACCTTATCTTGTTGATACTTCCAATGTATGCGTTCAAGCTTGTTTCTCCTGAAGTGTCAACACATTCCACCCACTTGGCGATCACTTTTCCATTACAATTATCACTATGTGGACGTAAAATTCCATGCGACGAACTAGTCTTTATGAATCCTTTACATGCGGTTATTCTTGCAGCAAACTGAGGTTGATACATGCGGTCAATCCCTGAAATGCCTGCAAAAGTAAACGCTTTGATGCATAATAACGCATGATATAAGGTTAGTGAGGATTTCTGATGCTGGTCGACACAAGCTCACTTTTTCACATGAATTCTTGGTATTATTGATGCATATTCTTCTTATTAGCCCTCATAATTCTAAGTAAAAGGCTACAATAGCTTGTATTTCTACAAGCTATCAACCGTCTGATCGAAGTCCACGTCTCTGCTGATCATGTACCAAAACCCAAGCAACCGTCTACACAAAAAAGTAAACGCTTTACTCAATCATATACCAATGCTTCTAGTGCTAAACGATCGTTTAGCAATGATAGTGTTCCTTTTACTATGCGATAAAGCATGAGGTACGCGATCATGTAATGCGCAATGCTTAATGCAATATCTAAAAGCTCGTCTAAATGACAACGATGCGGTGAAGCACAATCGCTTAAACGATCACTGAACGAGTGGCTTAGTATCGTATACCGCGTGATCGTGTAGTCAGTGACTATGCGATGAGCATGCTAACTACACGATCGTTTAGTGTGCGCGTCTTTTATAAACGATGAGCATCACATGCCCCCACTCGATTGTTTACCTCCAGTGTCTACGCGATGGGGCAACCAATGTTATGCAATAGAGTGAACACTTTACCCCATCGTTTAATAAATACTACTCGATCGCATAGAAAAATCTACTAGATTATTTAGCCAAATCTCAACAATCGCTTACCTGAGGCTACACGATACGACAACTCTTGGTCTTCTTCTTCGCTGAGAACTGCATCTCCATGCTTTGAAACTTCATCACGAACGACTTGATAAACTCAAACACTTTGAATTACATAATCGATTGCATATTAATTATGCCCAAAAACACAAGGGCCCTTACAAATTAACACTTTGTAATTTAAAGAATGCTTTAAATAGAGGAAGTTAATCTAGTAAACATTCATCAACCCTATCCACAAACGCATTTAACAATTAAACACAATGCAGAAAATCCACCACGACTGTAAAAGAAGTTCAAAACAGAAGTGAAATTTGGAATATCAGAACAACTTGGCTCTGATACCAATTGAAGGAAATTGGATGTGAGGATTTCCATGAGTAGCGGAATGATCGTTCCAAATTCCATTCGTATTTGAACATACATAATTACAATCAAGAAAACAGAAACTAAGCGGTCATGCACAATACAAAATTACAACATACTTTACAATTAAGATCAAGGGAAAGATTATACATACCTTTGAAGATCATCTTCAATCTCCCTTGATCACGAATGCTTGTTCAATCTCCAAGACTGCAACACATGAACGCTCAAACACAGCGACCGCAACACAACACGATCAATCAGTAACCAACACACGAACACCGCGAACTCAACGAATGGCCTTCAAAAACCTCGACACGATCGAGTTGAGTACGACACCACCACAATGGCTACCTTGGTATTCTCGGTGTGAAAATCCAGAAGTGTGGGCTTTTTTTGAACTTGGTTAGAGGAAAAGACCCGAAGAAGAACAATCGTGTAAACAATCGATCAAATGGGAGATGGAAAGAGTCTATCGCATAGACGATGCCCAATCATTTAACAAATGCTCTGCGATCGTTTAGCAAAAGCTCCGCAATCGTTTAGCTAATGGCTAGCTGAGTGAACTATCGTGTAGTGTCACTCTACGATCGTTTAGTCTCTCTTCAGCTATCGTTTAGTGAATCTTATTCACTTGACAACAATTTCGTGAGTTTTTTCGATAATAGAAAATCTCTTTTCAACAACTACTAAATTTAGGAATACATTTTTCCTTTTATCTCACGGTTACCATGAAGCCACCAATAACCTCCCACTCAATTGGTTATTAGAGAAAAGATATAATTATCCAATAATTAATATTATTATAAATATATATAACCAACTTACCATATTATATTTATAACCTATAGTTTTAACATTTCATCTCATAAAACATATAAACCATTGTTTTTTTTTTCTATTTCATGGTACTTAATGTAAATCTCATTTATATTAATCCTCTACTTGATGTATCTCATACATCACACCGATCATATCATATATAATCGAATTTTCTCTTGTCAATTTGAACATTTCAAATCAACACCAAGAACTGATTCTCAACTTGAATCCATTGAGCTACCAAGGGGACCTTATGGACCTATAGCTCAAAGCTCAAACGGTATGTGAATAACCAACTAAACTCTTTAGTCATGGGATCCATCATCCATTAATTGTCAGGCACTTAACTATAGACCGACAACTGAACTCTCCTTACCACAGATATATTATGTGTCCATATCAACCAATAAACAATGCGATAACCCTTCATAGATCGCTCATAAGTATAGCTGGGCTAATAATAGTTATGCCCCTGTAGTTACATCTAACTTCTTAAGTACCACTGATCCCTCTAATGAACATAAGTCATAATCCTACTATGACTGAGTCCCCTCTTCCAAAGAGAAGTTGTGGCCACAATGTTCAAGACCCGGAATTAGCCCTTAAGGGAGCAATCTATCTACTTACCCCTACTTCGGGGAAGGAGTGAATTCCATCTTGTGTAACTGAATTCTTAGCTCCCAAATCAGAAAAATCCCCAAAAAGGTAGGCATGTTGAGTTAGTAATCTGGCCATTCTCACTTATACTAATCAAAGGACTGCCCTCAAAGGCAGAAGTTCCCAAAACACTCAGGATTGAAGTCATGTCACCTATGGTCGTTTAAGTGAGATGTAAATCTCAAGTATCAACGGCGTAATATACAGAGACTATTCATCTCGTTGTTCGATCTTATACAAACTCTTTGTACAAGATACCCCTGCTCGCATGTCTCTACATGAATGGTTAGGATCTACCATCTATAGTAGTTTACAACACTTGCAAACCTCTATAAAGTGGGTTGTATCCGTAGTGTCACCAGGATTAGGTATCCCTCCTTAATCCTTATACTACAGATCTATTTACGTTATCACTTAAGGTATGATCCACTTGTATATCTCATATACATGCTTAAGTTTACATACAATAACCATGGAGCTTTGTTTATTGGATATGAGTAAATGCCAAATAAAATAACTCTTATTTTATTCATAACAATATGTATAGTTTACAAACTACGAGACTCCGGGAAAATTAAGACACTAATCCCAACAAAGCCCATTGTATTTTTGAAATTTTAATTCTTTCTTTGAGTATGTAAGTCTGTGTCGATTGAAAGGGCAAGTGTTACTAAAAAGATCAGAAAAAACAAAGGTGTTCGGGGCAAGTTCGATGCAAAAAACGCACAAAAGAGGGGCATTCTATCTTTTAGCATCGCAACGCTACGAGGCAAGGCGTAACAAGAGGAAGTCGTAGCATCGCAATGCTGCCCCTTGGCATTGCGACCTTACGAACTTTGACAGAATCGTGGCGATGCATGCGAGAGGGGGTTGTTGCTGAAGCTCTTCATTTGACCTAATTCCTTATGTAATTAATTAGTATTAATTAATTAAATTGATATAATAGTTATATTAATTTAATTAATTAATTTCGAATCTTTATAATTGATTGGAATATTAGGGTGCCAAAATAGGTCCAATTTTTGCTATTTAAAATAATTTAATTACGCACTTGATGTATCTTTAGATTAATGTTTGAATACATATTATATATTGTATGTCATATAGATTAAAGAAAACCCACCTTAGGATAAACATGTACATGTATCATAATTAATTATAAGGGCCGAAGGATCTCTTACCTAAGAGTTCCATGAGCACGTTCGGATCGTTCCAATTTCACAGTGACTGAAATACAACAATATACATTCAAACGCACAGTTATGCAAACAAATAGTCAATTAAAGTCATGCTTTGAACAAAAATAAACGAGGGAAAGAGTTGTCATATCAGTTGAAGACGTTCTTCAAAGTTCGAAACTCAAAGCAGCGAAAACCTCTACCGATCAATAGACACCCAAACAACCGCACGAACATGAACGCCGCGGGGACGACACCACCAGAAAAGAGTCCCAGGTATTCTCGGAGTGAGAACCCAAAGCGTGGTCTTTAGTGAATTTAGTAGAGGAAGGAGGAAGAATAGATCGTGTAGGCAATAAGCAAGTGGGAGGGAAAACAACGCTATCATATAGCACGATGCTTATCGTTTAGGAGAAACTACACGATCGTGTAGGTTTTACTGAATGATCGTTTAGTAAATGGTATACGATCGTTTAGCAAACTCGACACACTATACGATCATTTAGGAAAGTTATCCGATCGTGTAGGAACTAGTGTGCGATCATTTAGGCGCAAAATGACTGTTGTATAGGCTCTTGATTTACTTAAGCAATCGTTTTCGATTTCACCAGTGTGCTCTCTCTATTTATTTTTGGATGACTTTTCTAATGATTCAAAAAATGAAACAAATTTCATTTTATTCATCAGTTACAATAACCGACACATTCCCACTAACGCACGTCCGAGCATGATTTTTGGCTTAGTTATCATATAATTAATCAATTAAAATATTAATAAATATAATCTTATTATATTTTTACACTATAGTTTGATATCACATATCTAGTATAGTATTTTCTCCTTTACTTGATATAAATCATATTTATATCTAATTTCCTCCAAAATAATGTATCTCATATATTTAGCCAATTATATTATATATAATTAACCAGTCCAATTATATCATATATAATTGAACTTCCTCTTGTCAATTTGAACATTTCAAATTAACCCAAACACTGGTTCTCAACTTTATCCAAGCTACCCAGGGGACCTAATGGACCTGTAGCTCGAAGCTCCAACGGTCCATGAATAGCTGACTAAACTTTTTAGCCACAAGATCCACCATCCGTTAACTGTCAGGCATTCCACTAAAGACCAACAATTGAACTCTTCTTACCACAAATATATTTTTGTGTCCATCGGATATAACCAATCATGAGTACGATGACCCTTCACAGATGCTCATAAGTACAGCTGGGCCAAATTACCATTTTGCCCCTGTAGTTACATCTCACTCCTTAAGTACCATTGATTCCTCTAATGAACAATACAATATAGTCCAACTATGTGTGAACACCTCTCGGGCCAAGAGAAGATGTGTGGCGTCATCTCGTTCAAGCCCCAGAATCAACCCTTAAGGGAGTATCTATCTACTTACCCCTACCTCAAAGAAGTAGTGAATTCCGTCTTGTGTAGCTGAGTTTCCAGCTCCCAAATCAGATGAATCCCCAAAATGGTAGGTTTGAATCACTGACCTGGCCATTCGCACCCATACAAATCAAAGAACTGCACTCAATGGCAGGAGTTCCCAATTCACTCAGGATTGAGGTCATGTTACTTATGGGCATCCTAGTGAAGTGAAGTCTCTGTCATGAACGGTGTTATATAATGAGACGTTAACACTTTGTGGTCAGGTCTTATACAAACTCTTTGTATAGGACTCCCCTGCTCGCATGTCCCTAACATGAATGATCAGGATCAGACCATCTGTGACAAGTCACAACATTTGTGACCATTCCACAAAGCGGGTCGCGTCCATAGTGTTACCAGGATAAGGTTTCCCTCCTATATCCATATACTACAGACCATTTTGGTTATCACTCAAGAGATGATCCAGTTGTATTTCACTACATACTTGCTTGAGTCACATACAGATAACCAATGATTTTATGTTTATTGATTTGTGGTAAAGCAATTAAAACAAGCAACTGAGCAAAATAGAGGATGTGAAGTAAATATCATATATTATACAACACAAGCGTTCGTACAAACTGTTTACAAACTACAGGACACGAGACTTTAGGGCATCAACCCCAACAAGGGCTATATTTTATGGATGCATGATTAAATTCACATGCTTATGCATCATAATATAAGCGTTATGTTATAAGGATGTATGATCACATTAAGCATGTTCATGCATCAGGCTATGTTATAATGAATGGTGGAATGATTTATGTGAATGCTTGATTTTCATGTTTGATTAATATAAGTGTTGTATTTAACAAATGAAAATGGAATTTGCATTGAGCATGATATTACTAGATAAATATAATTGTTGTATTTAATCAATGTCATTAGATGCAAATTTATAGGTTTTAATAAAACATTAAAATATAATTGTTATGTTTTTAATAAGATAAATTAAAATCTATAATCAAGAGCTACATGCAAACATAGGTCCAAATTAATTTTAAATGGTTTAAAATTAATTCATCTAGACTTATGTTGGAAGTTTTCCTAATGAGATTAGAAACAGGTTAATCTTTTAATTTGTTTTAATAGGATTAAAATGAATTCCATTAAAAGATCAAATTTATAAAATATTTTTCCATAAGGGACCTTTGTCTAAGGAATGTTATGTCTAGGCGGGGGTATTTAAGTTGATGGAAACGGACTTAGAGAAATTCATTAGTTGTTTTTTAAATAAGTATAATTAAACCCTAAAAATATTAGAATACTTTAGTGGGAGAAAATTGGTATATGAGATATATCAAATTTTAGCTCTCACGTCATCCTTGGCACAACCTCCCTTCGGAAAGTGTTTGCATAGGACAATAGCAAGGTGGATAAGGAAAGTGTTCATTCAAGTGGGAGAAGGAAGTGTGTCAACGTATCCTATGGTCTCCTCCATTAGGTTACACCGTGAGATTCTTATGGTCCGCTTGCGTGTCATCCTAGAGCGACCATCCCTTCGGAGGGCTTGATCATAGGAGTCGTAACAACGCAAACTCCAGCAATGGATAGGGTTTCTTACGTTAATTTTTAACAGTTGTCTTTGCTTACGGTAGCCTGTGGAAGCATACCTCTGGGATCTGAAAAATGAGAGGGTAACACTTACAGGATGAATTAAGTTAGTTAATGAATCATTAACTGAAAAATGGTAGCTAAAAACTATAGGAATAAGAGTTATTTTGGTATAAGTGATTAGTTAAAATTGTCTCAATTCAGGGGAGGAGCAGTTGATCACCCTTCAGTGGTTTTTGCTCTAAACATCTAAAGTATCGTTTCACAAACTAAATCAATAGTTTAATTAGGGTTCTATAATTACATGTATTTTTGCTAAATTGATTGGATAATTAAGTAATGAGTTAAGATAAATATAACTAATACAGTCAATTATTTGTTATTCGTTTTGACATGTCTTCCACAATCATTTCCTTGCTTAAAAATGAAAAATTAATCAGTGAAAACTATGCGATGTGGAAATTTAACCTGAATACGATTCTGGTTATTGATGATCTGCGGTATGTCTTGACGGAGGAATGTCCTCTAGTCCCCGCTCGCAATACATCATAAGCTTTGAAATATGCTTATGAACATTAGACGAAAGCCAATGACAAGGCTCGAGTCTACATCTTGGAAAATTTGTCTGACGTTCTTACCAAGAAGTAGGAGGTCATGATGTCTACACATCAGATTATAGAGTCCTTCCAGGATATGTTTGGACAACCGTTGATAGCTTGTAGAAATACAAGCTATTGTAGCCTTTTACTTAGAATTATGAGGGTTGATGAGCAGAATATGCGTTGATGTTGATAAGAATTCATGTAGAAAAGTGAGCTTGCGTCGATCAACACTAGAAATCCCCGCTAACCCTATATCACGCGTTATTTTACGTCAAAATGTCTATTTTTGTAGCTAAGAATAGGTCGCATGCGTTGATCCCAGACCATCGCAGAGTTGGTTGCATGCGTTGATCTTCATGAAGACTAGTTCATCGCATGGAATGTTGTAGCTACAAAGTAATAACCGTGATAGAAGGTTGATCACAAGTTGGGTGGAATGCATTGATACTTCAGAAGAAACAATCACGAACGCATACCTTGGGAGTATCAAAGAGATAAGATGAAACTGACATTTCACCTACTGTGTCAGAAGTGGCAGTGATTCAGAATGGAACTACAAATGCTGTCGGTGTTTGAGCTCTATAAATAAAGCCTTGTGATTACAGATGAGAGTGTGAGCAGACAGTCTGTGAGAGTTCTTCATTCTCACAACCCTTTCCGAGTGATGACCAGAGCTTCATTGGAGATAGAGCTCGAGAGAGACTACTCCACCACCCATCTATGGCACCATCGGCAGCCTTGACGTACTTATGATGGAAGTAAGAGATTACCTACATCTAACCCTTCACCTCTCCTCTTACCTCTGTATTGTATTACATTTTGGCTTAAGACATTAATACATATTGTAATCACTGCATCTCTTTAGTCCTTTCAACACCATTTTCATCATCATCTTCTTCTTCATCTTTTACTTTCATTGTAATGAGTTAAGTGTAGATTGCAAGAGTTATCGCATACTCAATCATGTGGCATAGAGATATGATGCATGTAGCAAACCACCAAGAGGTGTGCGTTGTGCGAGTATAGTGAGTCAATCCTCTTTGTTTAATGCAAGGCTATCACAATGCTTGTCTATGAGCTGAGTAGCCATAATCAACTGCCTAAGAAGGTAAATAGTGGAACGCATTAAGCAAAGTAAGTAGTATTCCTAGAGATAGGAATAATCTTATGCTCAACGCAACTATGCATTATAGAGATATAAGCATGGCTGACCATCGAGAGGTGTGCGATGCATTAGTGTGTCAAGTTGGGATTACCCTTACGACCAAGCTTAATGACACGGTGAATTTATCCCTCCACAATTCTACTTCTCCATGCATCTTATTACACGTTAACAGTTGTCACATCTCTACCAATTCTTATAGTCATACTTCCAATGCTCAGTCTGTTTAGCTAGGAGTACGAGTAACGCATAATTAAGTAACTTCTTTCTTTTTATTCTTATTCCCCGCCTCAAACACATTACTTCACAAACATCATTTAGTTATAAGTTGATGACACGCAGAAACGCATGTCATCTTAGGCCCTTTACTTAGAATTATGAAGGCTGTTAAGTAGAATATGCAGCAATTATGTTAGGAATTCATGAGAAAATGAGCTTGCATCGTTCAGCCTGATGAATCTCGGCTAACCTATTATTATGCGTTCAATGTTCTATTTTTGTAGCAAACACAGGAAGTGGACACAAACACAGAAACCAGACTACCGCATAGACGACCACATGCAGAGAAACTCTCCATCGCAAAGGCAAATGCGTTCGATCAATGCATGGGTGTTGCGGTAATCAGCCGCATGCGTCTATCGCTTGGGAGTTGTGCTCATCAAGCAATTGCGGTCATCGTGTCAAAGTTGTGGTATTAAGCGAATTCGGTCACTAAACGATTGCGGCTACACGATAATGCATAATAGAGGGATCAACACAAGATTGGTGGAATGAACACATCAACTTAGATCTTGGGAAAATCAAAAGCTGATGTTGACATTTCACCTACCACGCCGTTAGCAGCAGAGATTCATAAAGGACTAAACGCGCCGCGAATTTTAGAATCAAAGCAGTTCATTTATGCTGTTAGCGATCCAAGCTTTATATAAAGAAGCGGATTAGCAGAATTTGAACTCATCCAAGGTTTTAGCTTGAGGTTCGCCTTAGGGCGGATCTTTGGGATCCAGACAAATGCGTGAGAAGAAAGCTTGAGAGTTCTTCATCTCCTTCATCCATTCCGAGTGACGACCGGAGCTTTCGACCGGAGCTAGATCTCGAGAGAGTCAGTTCCACCACCCATCCATGATACCACCAACAGCCTTGACGCACATCTGCTAGAAGCAAGTCATGGCTTGCTTCCAACTGGTCATTTCTTTTTCTCTTCTTTTCTTATATCGTATTATATTACATTTTATGATTAAGGAATCAATACATTATGTGTTTAATGAATTTCTCTATTTCCTTCGATTCCATCTCCATCTTTCTTTACTTAGCATCCATAACTTCATTGCATCACTTAGTGAGATTGTTAAAGTATCGCACACTTAGTCATGTGGATTAGGGATATGAAACATGTAGCAAACCATCGAGAGGTGTGCGTTGCGTGAGTATGTGAGTAAACCTTATTTGTTTAGTGTGAAGCTAACACAACGCTTGTCTATGAGTAAAGTCAGCAACAACTCACTGCCCGAGAGGGTAAGTGGTTGGTTGCATTAAACAATATAAGTTATTGTTCACTAGAGATAGGAATAATCTTATGTCAACAAAGTTCATGCGGTTGAACTTATATTATTCCTATAATATAATTCATATAATTATATTATAGGAATAATATAAGCTATTGTTCACTGACATAAGATTATTCCTATCTCTAGTGAACAATAACTTATATTGCTTAATGCGACCAACCACTTACTTTCTCGGGCAGTTAGTTTTTGCTGACTTTACTCATAGACAAGCGCTGTGTTAACTTCACACTAAGCAAATAAGGTTTACTCACATACTCACACAATGCACACCTCTCGATGGTTTGCTACATGCTTCATATCCCTAATCCACATGACTAAGTGTGCGATATCCACTAAACATTTCTCAACAACTAGTAAATCATATTTACCTTGTGCTTCTTTCAAGGTAGGGGGCCTGAGGACATTCCTCAGTTAAGAAAAATCTTAGGTCATCTATTACTAGTGTTGAATTCATTTTGTTTTTCCATGTTGAGTAATTATTGCTGTTTAGTTTCTCGGAAGCTAAGAGTTGATCTAGAGAGCTAGTCATGCTAAAAAGAAAAACATATCCTTTTTTAGTAAAAAAAAACCATTAATCTTTTAAATCCAATCAAGTTTAGCAAAAAGAAAAAAAAACTAATAATGTACCCTTCATTATTATATTTTGCAACGATATTTCAATGGTTTAGAATAACCTCCACTGAGGGGTGATCGACTATTCCTCCGTTGAACCAAGACTATCTTGACTAGATACTATTACCAGAATAACTCTTATCCTTATAATAACTCAGTTATCGCTACTTTGGTCAAGAATTTACTAACACTTAGTAATTCTCGTAAGTGTGACCCTCCATTTTCAGACCTCAAAGATCGGATCATTATGCTCCCGAAGTTGGAAAGATAAGAATAAAAATGGACTTGAGAGACCCTATCAATTTCTAGAGTTCACGGAGTTCCGAATTCTATAATACAACCCTCCGATTGGTAAGTTCATTCCAGGGCAGACATGCAGGCGCATTATAGAAATCTCACGGTGCGACCTAATGGAAGAGACCGTAGGATGTGTTGACACATTTCCTTCTCCCACTTACTATGAACAACTTCCCCTATTCATTTTGGTATTGACTCATGTAAACACTTTTCGAATGGAGTCCGCTCCCAGGGCGGCCCAAAGCCAAGCATGAATCTCACGGTGTGAGATCTTAGGGACACTGGAGCTTAAAGTACATTACTTCTCTCTAGCTGAAGTGTTCTAGACGGTTAGGGTATAAAATACTTAGCGATACATTTCGGCTAACTAAACATATCCTAAGTTTAGGTGATTCATCCGAATATAACTTTTATACTGGATTTTAACCTACGATGTCTAGGTGATAAACAAATTTTATTACCTCACACCGCTCACGCATGCTCATAAAATTGGTTTAACCTAACTCAGACGCCGACTTGATCTCCAGGTAGTAGGTGTTCCATGAACCGTCAACTTAAAAACCTTCAACCTTAGTCATCTTATCTGACTTTTTGCCAAGATCTTGCCTGGTGAGTTTTCTTGTAACTTCAGTTTTACAAGATATCAACCTATTTTCTATGAAAATTGGGATTGCTCGATGGTTAACCCTAAATGAGCATGCATCTTATCTTTGTTATAGATTTTAGAAGTCTAGGTTATTTTATAACAATTATAAAATAAATTATAACAATGATAACCCTAGAGCATTCATCTATAACATGCTTCCTTCAATCAAATATGCTTTAATATAACACTTATATTAAAACTAAGCGTGCATAATATATATTTTATAACACTTATAAGATATAACAAATGTATGTCACATGCTTTTTCTATGGTGGGGTTTTAAAACTATATGACATACTATATGCACACATAATCAAACAACATTATACATGACATGCATAATAGGTAAACAACACTAAAGTGGATCGATTTTGGCATTAAAAACAAACAAATAACTAATTTATTACAAAATTTAGCAACCAGCTTCCCGAAATCGGCTTCAAACACTTTGAACCATTTTGAATCGGCCCAAAAACACCAAAAACCAAGTTGAACCGGTCAAACCGGCTCAACAAGGTCAAACAAATCGGTCTAGACCGTTTGGACCGGTTGGTCAATGATCGCTGACCCAATCAACAGAGGCGTGGGGCGGGCCGGGTCGATAAAACGCGTGGGTCGCGAGTAGACGGGAGGCGCGCAGGCGGTGGGTCGGATCCGGACGGGGCAGGTGGTAAAGCCAGGCATGCATGCGAGGTAGCTTCGGGCGGAGAACCAGGTCGGGCTGCAGAACAGGCTAGATTCTTTGTCGACAGCTGGCGTACGAGGTTTCTCCGAATCGGATCGGATCCGGGCTGGCGGGTCGGGTCTGGGAGCTCTTCTCGAGTATGGAGACTAAAATCGAATCTGTGAACAAATTTTCTCCATTTTTGTTGTTGTTCTCTCTCCCGGAATCAAGAAATTACAGCCTAATTTCAACTCTAATGACTCCAACAAATTTACAGACCCTTTTTCACACATTAATGCTCATAAACAAGTGAGCAATTACAAATTTTCACAAGAAATTTAGAGAAAAACAATGCCAAAATCATAATAAATCCACTTTAGTCTACATTTCATTCAACACTTGAATAGATAGGAAAAAAACACCCACCAAAAGAAATTGAGCGTAATTCTAGCATGCTTTGATACCACATGATGGAACTGAGACATATGCAGCGAAAAAAAGGACCTAATTGCACTCTAATTGCTTTTAATTTAAAGGAAAAAACATGCAATTTGAAGGAAAAAAAAACAGTAATTAACTTACCTTTGAAGCTCCCAAAAACCACCTTTCCTTGCTGAATCTCGACCTGAACTCTTTCGGACCACCACTAGAGTTGATCTACTGTCCTCCGGACTCAGAACCGAGTTGTGGGACCTAGTGGATGAAGAAAACCGAGAGAGAGAAAGAGATGGAAAAAAGAAATGGAATTTTGGATTAGGTTTGGGTTTTAATTTTGTTTTTTAGCCCAATTTTGAAAAACTAAATATGACAAAATTGCAAGAGTTTTAAATCCAAATTCAAAAGCCCAATTTATATAAAAAAAAAACCATCAACAATTGCATGAACCAAATCCATAAAAACCCAATACCTATAATCCACTATCTTAGTGGGTTTAATGTTTCCACTATAAGTCAACACCTAGCCCACTATTTTGTTAGTGGAATTATCCAACAAAAGGTTGGATTTTCCAACTAACTTTAGTCAAAGGGAAAAATAATCATTTGGTCAAAGTCAAACTTTGACAAAAAAGTCAACATTTTGACTTTTTATGATTTTTTTCGTGTTGACTATTTTTGACCTCCCGAGCATGAATCCGCATTCATTTTCTTGAAATTCAAATCACATTTGAATATAAGGTCGGTCAAAGTTTGACTTTTCAAAGTAAAAAAGTCAACTCATTAACTTTTTACCTCTTTGACCATTTCCATTATTTTCGAGCTTTCGAATATGAATGTATTCATATTCTTGATATTTAAACCACATTTAAATATTAAAGTTGTATCTCTAAACTGAAAAACCCGACCACTATATCACATATACTTGTCGGTTTCTCTCTCTTCACCTAATTCGAACAATTCGAATTATTCTATCATACTATTATAAGTTTATTCCATATGAGCTAGTAGGGGAACCTAATGGACCTATAGATCATGGGCTCCAACGATCTGAGATTTGCTAGCTAAATTCTTTAGACGGAGCTAATCAACATTCGTTAACTAACGGGTCATTCCACTATAGTCCCGTAGTTGCACTCCACTCACTATAGATATATTTGTGTCCATTTGATATAACCATGATTAGTAAGCTAATCCTTCACAGGTTGTTCGTAATCTCGGCTGGGTCATAAAAACCGTTTTATCCCCAAGACTACATCTTGTTCCTTAAGTTTCACTGATCCTCTAATGAACAATTGGTTTAAGGTCCAACCTATAAATCGAATCCCTCTGGGCCAAGGAGAGGGTGGGGCCCCTTGTTCAAGACCTGGATTCAATACTAAAGGGAACAACCTATCTACTATCCCTATAATGAGTAGGAGTGAATTCCGTCTTACACCCTATGTTCCCCGCTATCCACCCGATCTTACCCCTGAAATGGGAGGCTTATTGGGCCAGCGATGATGAGTTGCCCTCACCTATGCAGATCTAAGGATAATTTCGAGTGACAGGAGTTCATAATTAGCTCAGGATTAAGATTAAGTTACCTAAGTCATCAATTAACGAAATAGTCAGTTTTATACATAAAACGACATTTAGAACGTAAAAAGTGACTATTTCATGGTTCAGTCTTATGTAAACTCATTGCATAGGATGCCCCCACTCACATATCTCTATATGAACGATTCAGGATCACATCGTTTGTACTAACTACAAAGTGGGCCGCATCCATAGTGTTCCCAGAATAAGGCGCCCAACCTTATTTATATACTATAGACCATTTTACCTATATATTTGAACTTGATCCACATTTTTGTCACTACATAAAGTTCAAACTACATCAAATAGCCTCAGGACCTTAATTTATTGGATTCAAGATTACAATTTCAATAACAACTTTATCGAAAAACAAAACAGAATATGTTTATTAATTTACAAACTACGAGTTTTAGGACATAAAATCCAACAAAATCGACACGAACCCGAGCATGGATCTTACGGAATGAACTCTTGAGGACGTGAGAGCTAATAACTATATATCAAATATATTATTAATCTCTCACTGAAGTGTTCTAAATGTTGGGGTATTTTACTTAGGCATGACGGCTAATTTCATACAACCTAAGTCTAAGTGGTTTATCCAAGTATAACTCTTATAATTGGATTTAACCTACAATGTCTAGGTGATAAACCATTTTATTACCTCACGTCGCTCACGCAAGCTCATAAAATCAGTTAACAACTCTCAATAGTTCGGTCATAATCCCTAGGTAGAAGGTGTTCCGTAAACCATCAACTTAAGTACCCTTAGTCTTAGACAGGTTTATGAACTGATATGAGTTTGTAACCGTATTTTATAAGGTAACAATTCTATTTTAATGTTTAAAACTATTTGTTAACCTAGGTGAGCATGCAATTGTTCTTTGTTATGGATTTTAAACGTCTAACCAATTTTATAACAACTTACAAAATTGAGACATGCTTAACATCCACAACATTCAACAAAGGCATCTAATATAACCATTATATTAAACATAACCCTAACATGCATACTATATATTGTAACAATTATAACATACTTTCAATGCATGTAATGTGCTTCCTACGGTGGAGTTTTAAATCTACATGGCATACTATATGCATATATATAAATTATTTAATTATTACATACATCACATGCATAAACAATTAAATACTAACTGATATGGTTTTCATTTTAGTATAAACAAGCAAACAGATGCCTAACTATTACAAACAACTTCAGAATCGTCTTTGAACCGCTTCAAACCGAACCCAAGCATCTTGAACCGGACTGGATGAGTTTGAACCGGACCAATGAAGTCTAATCTGAACCAGCCAAAAACCCTTTGAGACTGAACCGGATTGGACCTTGAGAAAATCGGTCAAACCGGTTGCTCTTAGTCCAACCTCAAAGTCTTACTAAGGCTGATCGTGTAGCACTGAAGGCAATCGTCTAACATCATCGCCTTATGTTGAGAAGAGGTACACGATCGCTTAGTGTCTGCTGAAGCTAAACGATCGCTTAGCTCTATCGTATAGAACTACACAATCGCTTAACACCATCGCCTAACTATTGCTTAGCTCTATCGTATAGAACTACACAATCGCTTAACACCATTGCCTAGTGCTTCATATCATCGTTTAGTATCCGTCATAGCTAAATGATCACTTAGCTCTATCATATAGAACATCATCGCGTCGCTTAGCACTTCGTCTATATGATCGCATAGCATCGCATCTAAACGATCACTCAGCGCTATCGCGTAGCACTTCATCGCATCGCTTAATGCGCCGCAGCTAAACGATTGTGTAGTGCCATCGTTTAGAAAATCCAATGTATCGTTTAGTTCCCACGCCAAAACTAAATGATCGCGTAGTGCTATCGTATAGCATTTGTACGCACCGCTTAGCTCCCGCAAGTACACAGTCGTTTAGCGTTCAACATCACAACGACCAGCACCTATTACAATTGTCTAGCTTTTCTTCACATCATGTAACGTCTGGAACTAGACGATCGCTTAGCAACTGGACCTCAACAACGATATTGAGCAGAAGCTGAAAAACTGGAACAGCAACTCGGCCTCATTCACTTGTTTCTTCAATTACATCTTAATTTCAATTCTAATGACTCCAAATAAATTACAAACTCTTGTTAACACATATAAACTCATAAAACAAGAGCCAATTACAAATTTAAATGAGAAATTAAAGAGAATTAAAATGCCAAAACTCAGAAAACCATATCAGTGCATCAGTTTCATATATCTCATGAAACACCCACCACACCAATAGTAAACCAAATTTAATACTTATATGATATTCTGATACCAATTGTTAGAGTAAGAAAACATGCAGCGAAAGTATCAAGGATCCATAAGCATTCAAATTCACTAATTTTAGTAAAAACTAAAGCATGCTCATCTAAATAAAAGGGTTTTAACATCATACCTTTGAAGAACTCTTCAAGAACTTGATCAATCAGCTGCAGTCTTCACCAAAGATCACCGTGAATCACCTCAAGATCTTCCTCAGTATCCTCTTGGAGCTTTAGACCAAGTTGTGGGACTCAAAAATAATTTGAAGCGATGAAGAACAGAGAAATACTCACAGCAACTCACTTTGAAGAACCCTTTCTTCCCACTGAAATTTTCTCTCAAAATTTATGTATTGTGCATGCCTTCAATTCACTCCAATCTTCTTTATTTATTGCAAATGAACATGCAAAGAAGATATATGCATGGCTTGCAGCTCATGCTTGGAGCTTTAATGAAGAGGAGGAAGTGGGATTTTATGTGAGCATGAAGAAGATGAAATTGGAAAATCAAGATTTTCCATTTTGTCCATGCAAAATGATTTTTTCAATTTTTCTTTAAAAACCAAAATTTGATTTCAAAATTCAATAACTGAAAAATAATTTTCTATAATTAATTTCATAAATTAATTTAATATCAAATATTAAATTAATTTTGTATAATAATCATCTTCACATATTTAAATCATATTTAAATATATATTCTCCTATTCCGTTTAATTTGAACGTTTCAAATTAATTTCTCAAGCTACTCTAAAGCTTAACCATTTACGAGCTAGTAGGGGGACCTCGCGGACCTACAGATCATGGGCTCCAACGATTCGAGATTAATTGGCTAAACTCATTAGTCCGATCTAACCCCTATTCGTTAACTAATGGGACACTCCACTATAGCCATAGTGAACTTTCCTCACTGTAGATATATTATGTTTACTTTATAACCATAATCAGTAAGTCGATCCTTCACAAGTTGTTCGTAATCACAACTAGGTCAAAATTACCGTTTTACCCCTGTGAATACATCTCGTTCCTTAAGTTCCTACTGACCCTCTAATGAACAATTCTGATTCATAATTTCTATGAATCAAATCCTTTCTCTATCATGAGAAGGCGGGGCCCCGATTGTTCAAGAACTGGAATCAATACTTAAGAGAACAACCTATTTGCTAACCCTAAATAGGGTAAGAGTGAATTTCATCTTGCAAGGCTATGTCCCCAGCTATTCATATGGCCTTATCCTCAAAATGGGAAGCTTATTGAGCAATGCTGTTGGACTACTCTCACCGTTTGCAGATTAAAGGATAATCCCGAACAAACAGGAGTTCATAGCTAGCTGAGGATTAATATTGAGTTAACCTAGGTTATTTGATAAATGAAAGAGTCAGTTTTAACAGTAAACGATCATTATAAAGAAAAGTGACTATTGTCGTGGTCCAGTCTATATGCAAACTCATTGCATAGGATGCCCCCACTCACTTATCTTAACATGAACGATTTGTGGATCACATCGTTTGTAGCACTTTACAACTTGTAACAATTACAGAGTGGGCAGCATCCAATAGTGTTACCAGGATGAGATACCCAATTTCATCCATATACTTATGAGATCATTTAGGCTATATATTGTCAATTTGATCCTGTTTATGTCACTACATAATGTTACAGTATTCAGACTATAGCCAATGATATGTTTATTGGATTTTCATAATAAGATGCAAAATCAACAAGTTATTATTATTAATAAATAGAATGTTTAACACGAACTGCGAGTTCTAGGACATTCCCAACATGATTGTCCTCCGATTTGTATAGGTGAGAGTGACCAGTTTGCCAACTCAATAAACCTACCATTTTGGAGACAAGATCGAGTGAGAAGCTGAGAACATAATAATATAAGATAAAATTCACTCCTTCCGGACTTCAGGATAATTAGATGAGTGCTCCCTTAAGTTATCTCCGGGACTTGAACAAAGAGCCATGCCCTCTCATTGGCCCGAGAGAGGTTTCTGTTTATTGATTGGACCATAAATAAGTTGTTCATTAGAGGAGCACTGATACTTAAAGATATAGAGGTAACCCAAGGGTAAAACGGTAGTTTAATCCAAATGGTATTATGAATACTCTTGAAGGACTAACTTGCTGTTATCGGTCTATATCTATGGACATAGAAATATATCTGCAGTGAGAAGAATGCAACTGTGGGTCTTTATTGGAGTGGACCCATAGTTAACGAATATTGATTAATTTGGTTAATGAGTTTAGCTAAATAATCTCATATCGTTGGAGCTTCTGATTTGCAGGTCTACCAGGCCCCCATAGCTCACTAAAAGACATTAAAAAGGAATTATTTGAATTATTCAAATTAATTTGAGGAAATTGTATATTAATATGATTAATACGTAAATGTCTATGGATGTGATCCATAATTTAAATTAAGTTAGAAAGAAACATTTGAATGAGATTCAAATATTTAATTTAAGTGAATTGGATTCACAAAAAATTAAGTAATTAATAGAGAGGTGTTGCACATAAACATACGATGTATATGTTAATTAATTGTATATGTTAAATTGGATTTCATATATAAATGGTTATTTAATTAATGTGCTAATTAATTAAGTGTTATTTAATTAATTGTGTACAAAGATAAATTGAGGAAAAACTTAGAGAAGGAGCTAACCCTTCTCCATATAAAATCTTCTTTATGGCCCTTTTAGGGCAATATTTGATTTTACAATTTTCCCTTGCCACCAAAGAAATTCTTTCTACTCTCCCAAAAAATTCTCTCCTCTTCACTCTTTTCCAATAGTTGGATACCACATATCCTTCTATTGGAATCCTAGAGAATTATAAGGTTATTCTTGTGGTTGTGTTCGATATTATTCGAGGAGATGTTTGTATTTGAGATCGTGTTCGTCGAAAAAGCAAGAAGATTGTTCTAGGAGCTAGGGAATCTTCAAAGATAAGAATGGTTATTTCTTCTTATTTTACTTCATCTAAAGCATGCCTATAATGTGTTTATCCTTCTACATTCTATTTTAGAACACTGTTTTTGTTTATTCAAAAATTGGTTAATGAGACGAAAGACGTTCACATGCTTCTGCTTGGAATTTGATTCCAACAATATATATCTATATCTATATCTATATATATATTTATCTATGGACACGTCCCCCCGCCCCCGCATTTGTGGTTTTATTGCCATCTATCAAACTCTTTACATTTACATTAAATGCATGCAGTTTTCTTTTGTAAATTGTTGTTTTTTTAAAAGAAAAAATTTATTTTTGTTAAAATATGTGTTTGTGTTTATGGAACACCATATATATTTTAGGATTAAATTTTTACAAATTTTAAAATTTGGATACTGAATTGTTACTTAAAGTTTCCACACACACGATATAAAGTCAAATGAGCATAACTTTTGTACTTAAAAAGGGAAAAAAATGAGCATAACTCTATTGGTGTAATGCTGTATTATCAACTTCGAAATTAGAGATTCGATTCCTCCACTTCACATATTGTCACAAAGGAAAAAAATGGATTTTTCTAAACATAAAATTAATCGAAGAATAATAATACAAAAAGGATAAATCGAATAGTAACATTAAATCAACAACAATCTCACAGGTTAAAAAAAGAAAAAAAATCCATTGCTCCCAATCTCAATCACGGAGTTCAACAAAATGACGAACGGAGAAAATTGAACGAATACCTTAAAAATTGGATTCAACTAAGATTTGCAATTTGACTTGCATTTTGTATTATGCTTTCTCTTCTCGCTCCTGATTCTCGTTCTCGCTCGTTCTTTTTTCCCCCCTTTGGTTAGTTCTCGTTTCTCGTTCTAATTTATAGCTATTGTTTCTTCTCTTTGTTTCAGTCGTTTCTTTTTGCATTCAATCAACCAAAAGTAATTAAGCACTAAGTCATACTAAGTCATAAATTGGCCTGATCAATCCAAATGAATTAAAAAAACATACAAACACATAAACGAAATATGGATGACATGTCCGATGTTAGTTTCGATGTGTTTTGAGATGAAAGGACGGTGTGGATTACAATTTCAAAACCTGGGATGAAAACCAATGAGAGAGGAGGAATTTTTTGTTTGTTTTTTAATGAAATTAAATACATGTTTGAGAGCGATTTTGAAATGATTAAAATCACTATAAAACACACATAGTCGCTCAAAATCAATTAAGTATTTAATTTTACTGACGGCAATATATATCTTATGATATTAAAATTGACTTTGAAGGAAAAAACATTTTTCAAGTGATTTTAAAAATGATAAATTGATTTTCATTCTTTCAAAACTACTCTAATGATGTACCTAATCACAAAGGTGGCATTTGGGATAAGACTATAATAACCCTCTTTTACAGTAGTGAATACTATTTTAAAATTTTCAATTAATTATGATTGACACTATTTCAAACTCTTGTTTGTTATAGTATTTTCTATTTGCTACCGTTATTAGTAGGATATTTTTATCATTTTTTTAATTGCTTTACTATTTTATTCACTACTCTAATAACCAACTCTAAGTGGCAAACCTAAAATTTTCAGGGAAGGGCAAATGGGAATTTATTCCATTAGCTTCCATCACAAGTTTTACAGTTCCACACATTTCTCATTTGCTCTATCTCACACTCACTATCACTGCAAACAAGTTTACTGATCACCCCACCAAACTTCTGCACAATTTCTCCACCATTGCCGCTCCTTCCACTTCTTCGCAATGCGCAATCTTCTTCCTTGCCTCTATTATTTTCTTACTGTTCTCTAGGGTTCTATCATCTTCTAGTTCTACGCCACGATCAAGAAGCTACAATTCAACATATTTCTCAGTGCTCTGTTTCACTTATTTGTATTCTGGGTATTGATGATGGACTTGTTTGTTTGTGACATTTGAATGTTGGATGTCATTTATTGAAGATGGAGGGGGATAAAGATGCCTATTACGTTGTACAGAAAGGGGATGTTTTTGGATTCTACAGGAGTTTGAAGGAGTTGAAGGCTCAAGCTGGACGCCTTGTGAGTGCTCATACTTTTATTTTCCTTTTCCTTTTACTTGTCTGTATACATATGTGCTGTATCTGGGGTTGTTTTTTCTTTCCTCTCCAATTCCATAAAACCAACAGGCGCATGTTTTTGGGGTTTATCCCTTTTGGTAAATTATGCAGTTGGTTGCTTTGAAGTCTTTGGTTTTAACGAAATTAAGGACGAGATTCAAGTTAAACATTTTTAATTTTTTTTTTTAACATATTTAGATAAGTGGTTTTGGTTACATTTTCTTAAAGTTGATTTTAATAGTAAGCATTTGTAAATGATTCTACACATGTCAAGTTACCCTAAAGTGAATCTAGATTGATTTTCAGTCAGTCAATTTGATTATTTCAGAAGAGGTTTTTATTTGTTACCAAAACTCAATTTTTTTTTTGTTTTTTCTTAAAAAAACAAACTCTTAGCCCTTCAAAATCATCTAGGAAACTAACTTAATCACACATT
Organism: Benincasa hispida; assembly: GCF_027475165.1. Lineage (NCBI taxonomy): Eukaryota > Viridiplantae > Streptophyta > Magnoliopsida > Cucurbitales > Cucurbitaceae > Benincasa > Benincasa hispida. The sequence goes on along the minus strand of NC_143488.1, from coordinate 89,390,554 downwards.
AAGTGGAGTTTAGAATATTTGTCCTTTTTTTTCCTGCAGGTGATTTTGTGATCTTTCTTATCTGTTGGTGTTGCTGCTGATTATGGACACTGTCACTGTCCACATAATATGTAATTTTAATTGAGAGTCTGTTGGGCTATAAGAAAATCAGGGTACATTTCAGATTTTGGTATATTATGTGAAGTTAGTGACCTTGTTGGACTAATAGGAATCAATGAATGCTACTCATAGTTGTATTTGATCTGTCTTTCAAGGGCCTAAAGTTAAACATCTCAAATTTGTTATAGCACTGTAACATGAGTAGAGGTCTTGGATCTTGGATTTAGGAACCCCTCTGTCCCTGGATTATATACCATGCCCCCAACCCCATTTCTCTTCCAACATCATGTTGTACTTGGACATAGTGCGCAGATTGGCAACAGATAGGGACTCACTTCTCCTTCTAATGTAGAGAGGAAAAGAAAAATGTTGTTAAACTTATTCACTTGCTTCGGTATATGTGGTTGATGTTACTTTTTCTCCATCTTACTAGATATTTGATCCTAATGCAACGATCTACAAAGGGTATCACCTATCTAAAGAAGCAGAGCTGTATCTTGCGTCACACGGACTTCAGAGTGCCACCTACTCTATAAGTGCTGCCAATGTGACAAAGGATCTATTTGGAAAACTACTTGCTTGCCCTTATGAGGTTTGAAACAATGCATTTTTTGTTCTAAAATATTAAATTATTTTAACTATTCTACTGTGCTTTTTTCTTAATAGAAATATAATCCATTGCTTGTGTATCTGAAGGCATTAAATGTTTTTGTTAAATGAGTTTGATATAAGAATCTTTCTTGGTTTATTTATGAAATTGACATGATTAATAAACTTGAATGGTGACACTTCTTTTTGGTTTCCCAATATTGTTGAACGAATTGTATATTGTAATGTCATAGAGGTCGGGGTTGAAAATTCTGCTAGTGATACTTTTGCTTGAAACATATTTATATTTTTCTCAGCAACCATTTGCTCCTAGAGGAAAAATGGCTGAAGAATACCCCAAAACTAAGAGACAAGAACAAGTCCCTGAGAATCCTGAATATGTAAGTTTTTATGAGCCACTATGATTATAGAAAGAAAGGTCAAAGGTATGCCCAGGATTCACGTGGCTGTTGTTTGTTATCTTCAAATTTGATTGGGAAAAGGGTACACTTTTTTTTTCACTTCCTATACCCAAGTGTGCAGATTTTGTTGTTTTTTACTCTTGTTTGTTTGCTTGAGTTTGTGACTTGAACTGTAGATGGTGACTTCCAATTTCTCTCTATCGATATTTTTATCAATTTGGAGATCTTCTTGTAATCTCATTAGCTGTGGGGTTCACTTTCTGCCGCTTTTCTGTATATTCTAGTTTTCTACTGAAATGTCTTGTTATTGATGAAAAGAAGGTGCATCTTCTAATGTTCTATGGTCCTCTCTATTTGTTTCCTTGCATTCCTCCTAATGAAAGTTGCTTCTCTCAATTTTGTGTGGTCTCTGCTTGTTTCCTTTCATTGCTCTTAAGGAAATTTGTTTATCTAAACCTTTTTTGAGGGTGGTTGGGGTGAGAGAAAAGAAGAATCAATGCAATGGATTGGTGACTATTTCTATAAGTAGGTTTGAATTGTTTGATTTGGTCTGGCTATCTCTTACTACATTCATTTTGTGTTCTTCAGGCGTATGTAGGTGCCAGGGTCTCAGCAGAATCTCCAAAGCAAGAAATTATCTGGGATCATGGCTTTGAAGCTGTACCTGCTTCGAGCCATGTAAATGTGTTTGACTTGTTTTTTTTTTCTTTTTTTTTGTATTTATTGATTTCTAAAAGTGCTTTCCTAAAATTGGTAGTGTTTGGTTATAATTTTGTGTTCTTCAGGGGTTTGTAGGTGCCAATTGGGTTTCAGCAGATTCTCCAAAGCAAGAAACTATTTTGGATCATGGCTTTGGAGCCATACCTGCTTCTTTGAGCCATGTAAGTGTGTTTGATTGTCTTTTTCCATCTTGTTGATGATTAAAAGTGCTTTTCTAAAAATTCGTAGTGTTTGGTTATAATTTTAAGGGGTGGTAGAGGGTTTGTTTGGGTGATCGCCTAAGATGCACAATATAGTAGTTATAGGACACAACGACACATCAAATTCTATAAATCTAGTCATCTAGGTCACAGATAGGTTGGGGGGATATGTGGCTTTTATTATATTTTTTAAGGATATATTATAAATTTAACATTAGAAAGTATATGTACTCCACTATACGTAGTTTTAGTTGAATGGTAATGTTAGGAAGTCAAACAATTTGATGCTAATTTAGTCGAAAATACTTCTACTTTAGTTTACCTTATAGGAAGTTAGGGAAAATAAAAATGTAAAATACAAACATAACCCATGAGGTTAGGGTCGGGGGTGAATAGGACTAGTAGCCAATTCTATAGGCAAGTGAATGCGGGTGTCGAACAAGTCTGTCCTTTCTCTTCTTTGTGAATCATATATAGAAGGGAAGGGAAGGCTAGTTAAGTTCCTTTTTTTTGTCCTTTTAATTTTTAATTTTTTTTTTTGGTTAAAAAAATTCGAATTTGATGGGACTTTATAATTAGTAAAAGTAAATGGTTTGGGATATTTTCTGGTTCAAACTTTATTCCAACATGTCCAGCTTGTGTCCATTTTTATTCAAAGAAAAAATAATGGATACGTAATTTGGTGTGTCATTCAGAGTGTGTCTGAGATACTTTACATATAATAGATGTATGTGCTTCATTAGGTATCACTATGGATTGGCCTAGTGGTCAAATAGTAAGGGCTTAGAGGGAATGAGTTCAAGTCATGGTGGTTACCTACCTAGGATTTAATATCTTATAAGCTCCCTTAACTACCGAATATAGATGGTTGCCCCATGAAGGACTCAAAGATAATCAATTCAAGCTAAAGTGATTACCTAGGATTTAATATCTTATAAGCTCCCTTAACTACCGAATATAGATGGTTGCCCCATGAAGGACTCAAAGATAATCAATTCAAGCTAAAGTGATTACCTACTTAGGATTTAATATCCTACAAGTTTAGGTAGATGGTTGTCCTATGAGAATGGTTCATATGTATGCAAGTCGTCTTGAACACTCACCAATATTTAAATAAGAAAAAGGTGCATTTGACCAACTAAAAGATTTGAACTTTTTATTTTTTTTTATTTTTTTTATGAGTGAGTGGTTTAAGAATTATAAAAATTGACAGAAAAAGCATCATTAGTGGTTTTATAGGAAGCATTTAAAAAATGTCAACCTGATCCACAAGAGAGGCATTGAGTTTTTTATGTTAAATGAGTTGGATCTAAGACAATTTCCTACTTTATGTATGAACTTGACACAACTAGTAAACTCGAATGGTGCTTTTGAATCTTGATTCTCCCTATCCTGGATGTATGCATTTTTTAACCAAGATAGATACGAGGAAATTGAAACTGCTTCTGCAGTGATGTTTTTATTAAAAAATATTGATATTTTCCGCAGCAACCATCTGTTTCTAGAGGAAAAATGGCTGAAGATTACTCTGAGGCTGGAAGATCACAGCAAGCTCATGAGACTGTTCAAATTGTAAGCTTTTCTATCTGCTATGGGAAATTAGGTTATTCTAAGTTCACCATCTGCATAAAACATTAAGATTATAAAAAGAATTGTACATCCACAATTCTCGTACTGTTGTCTTAAAAATTTGATCGGAAAAAGGGGTACCTTGTTGGACTACCTTCACCCAGGGTGCCATATTTATAGTTCTTTTCAATCTAGTTAGTTAAATTAGGTAGTGGATTCACAATTCAATGGTCTGCAAGGATTATCTGAAGTGTTAGTGAGAATCACTTTTTTCTTTCCCAAGGGAACAAGTGAATTTTAAAGGTGCTGAGCCTTTATCTACACTTCATGGGGTAAGGAGATCACTTATGGTTCAGAGGAAGACTGAGTTTACCAAAATTATCATTCCAGCTTAGTAAGGGTGCTTGGGAGAGATGAAAGCTTACAGAAGATTCACAATTGATATCTACTGGGAGTGTATGTTTACCAAAATTAGCTGTATCTCTCATGCGTTTGTTACAAACTTACAACCCCAGCCTGTTCTGGAGCTTTGGCTATATATCTCATTGAGGGATTGCCTAAATCAGAAGGTTAAGGCAACATTCAAGCAGTGGTTCATACGACTGAATTTTCTTGTTTCTCACCAAGAGTTACTGAAAAGGCTTTTGTCTTTGCTAAGGAGTTTATAAGGCAACATTCAAGCATGGATCCAAAATCTGTTTTTTTTTTTTTTGTTTTTTTTTTTAAAAAGAAAAAAAAGAGAAGGTGTTCATGAGAACATTGTGGAGGAGATTTTTAAAACTCTCAGGGCAATGCCATTAGGCTAATGTGCAACGTGCCACCAACAGATAAATGGACCTTTGGAGGTAGTAAATACTCTATAGTTGCTTGGGAAACCTATTTCCACTGTTTTGTGTCTACTGAACCAAACAGTTAGGCTAGGTGGGTTGCATGGGTTTAACACCTCCCATGCATCTACAAAATAAACTCTTTTTTCAAGTGTCGATGGCAGACTCCTACCCTTGTTGGTTCATTATGAACAGGCAGCTTCCTCTTTTTCTACAATTGATCATATATATGACAGCACGATGCAAACTTAGATGATTTAAAGATGCTATCAACACGGGCACAATTAATTATGAAAAACAATTCTGGCAAGCGTCAACAGATTATGGAATTTTAAGATGGTGACCATCTCAAGTTGTAGCCTTTTCAGCAACTGTTGGTAAAGTGATAATATGATATCAAGGAAGAATGTGAAGCTGGCCCCAATATGAATTACGACCAAATTGATTATGGCTGGATGTTTCATTTGTCTCAATTATGTTTAGCTCTGGGCAGTAACCTGCAACCCATCGTTGTCATCAAACCTAAGTTCTAAAGTAGAACTTAAGCTTCAACTTGTTATAATATCCTACTAACATATCATCTTTTGATGATTTGAGGTTTTCATTCAGTGGAAGAGACAGCAGGCCGGGAATGCTATATCTGGGAATCTGGTTTGGGTGAAATAATTATTACCTATGTTTCACCTTGAGGACATGGTGAAAGCGAAAGGCTCTTCTTGTGTAGCTCTTTGGGCGAGGTTCTTTCTACTCGCTGTCCTTAGGTTTCTCTTTTATTATTTTTTAACAATATCTCTAAGTTTCTTGTTTAAAAAAAAAAGAAAAAAAGTGGTGTCAGGAAGAGCACCTTCTTGAACGTTTGGCTATATTGTCACTCTTTCTTCTTATCAATGTCCCCCAGAATTGTCCCAGGTTTTATCTTAATTAGCGGATGGTTCTTAAATAATAAATTGAATATATCTGCTTCCAGACCTATTTTCTTGAGTTTGATGGTGCCTCAAAGGGAAATCCTGGTCTAGCAGGTGCTGGAGCTGTTTTACGTGCTAATGACGGATCTACGGTTGGTAAATCCAGTTATTCTATGTACATTCTTAAAAGCCTTTAATTAATTAATTAATTAATATTATTATTTTGTTTGGGCCTATGTCTGCTTATTTGATAGGTCTGTAGGTTACAAGAAGGGGTTGGGGTTGCTACAAATAATGTTGCTGAATATCGTGCTGTAATTTTAGGACTGAAACATGCTCTAAAGATTGGCATTAAACACATTTGTGTCCAAGGAGACTCCAAGCTTGTTTGTATGCAGGTTTGTCAGCTTTATTAACGTTTCGCATACTTGCAAAACTATATGTATATTCAAAATGAACGTAGAATTGAGATATTTAAGTGATTGTTGCAAGTATATCCTATTATAAACACAGATAGATAGATAGATAAAATCAAGGAAACTATCAAACAATTTGTGTTTTTATACATAGAACGGGGGAGAGAGAATGCAATTGTGCATTCTCCGATAATATTCTAAATGAACATTTACACTTTTGTAATGATGGCATGGCCAAAATATTTTAATTGGTTGTCATCCATATAATCACTGGGAGCACAATCATAAGTATTATGATGCTGATAAGCTTTCAAGATTATTGTTACTTTTGAATAGCGTAGTAGTTCAACAAGGCACAATCACAAGTATCATGCTAGATATTCATGACTTCTGTCAAATTTTCTGCTCAATTTCTATCTTTTTCATGTTCGAGTCAGATGTAAAAGCGAAAGCTGGTTTTCTATGACAGGTTCAGGGTCTGTGGAAGCTCAAAAACCAAAATATGGCTAATTTGTGTAAAGTGGCGAAGGAGCTCAAGGATAAGTTTGTGTCATTTGAGATCAGCCATATCCCTAGGGTAATTTTTTTTTTCTCTTTTAAGACTTTGTATCCCTAGGGACATACAACAGCATATGATTATGCGTATGTGTTAGGATACCTCCTAACGAGAACACACTCAAGAACACAGAAAACTTAGAAAACTTAAAGAACACTGAGTATGGAAATATGTGGAAATATATGAAAATATGCTGTAATAACACAAGAAAAGTAACAAGGTAATCTAGCCTTTCGAGAGAGCTTGTCTCTCCCAAATTCTTCAACAAAGAAAATCCCACAAAATTCTTCACACCTCGAGCCTCACTCTCACCTACTATTTACAACCCAAAAGACCTATCGAACTTAATGTCTAATTACTAATACGCCCCTTACTAATAACCATAATAATAATTAATAATCCTATTATATCTCTAACTAGGTTACTCACAGCGTGTGTTTCCTGAAGATTTTAAAGTATTGTTTTTTTTCCTTTTTTGGTATTCAATTTTTCATAAGTTTTGCAATTATCCAATCCATCTTTTAGTTTAATTGACTTTTTGGAGTGTGCACTTTTCTGAGTTTTCTTTGTTTCTCTAACTTCTATTGAGAAAATTAAATAATATACAAGGGCATAAAAAGAGATAACAGACAGAAGATGGAATTTAGAGGAATAAATTCAAATCTCACAATGACCACAGACCTAAGATATTATGTTGTAGAATCAAGTAGTTGTGCATTAGTCAATGTCACGTAGCTCTGAACCCAAAAGACCTAAGATATTCAAATCTCACAATGACCACTGATCTGTATTGCATGATTTTCAAAGTTTTTGGTATTTGCTTAGACATGGAAAATGAAGAAGCCTTCTTTGATACCTTTAATATTTTCAACATTGTTTTGATTCTCTTCAAGAGTAAGATATTCAATATTGTGATCATCTTATACTCTCTCATTTGTCATCTCATTCTTACTGATGTGCAACTCCTTGGCCTGCCCTATTATTGGTTCTTCAATTGTAAATGATATATATTTCCATTTCAAGGAACAAAATTCCGATGCCGATGATCTAGCCAACCGTGCTATACATCTCCGAGGTGAGTTAGACCTTTCCCAAAGTTAAACTACTACATCGTCCTCTGTTGCTTTGCATTTGTTTGGCTTGGTCCGATGAAGCTTGGTTGAATTTTGCAGATGGAGTTGTAGTAGAAGACTGCAAGCATAAATGAACTTAACATTTTCAGACAGTAGGTAGGGATATTCTCTGCATTATGCTGCAAAGAGCTGCCCAGATTGACAGCCTATTTTGTATCATTTGAATTTTAAAGATACCTGATTAACATCCTTATTTTTGGTTACTTTGTTAACTAGGATGCAACTTTAGGACTGTTAAATGTTAATATCAAAAGCTTGATTATTGGTATGTTGAGAGTTGAGAAGATTAAATTGTAAAATTGAATGGTTGCACCAGTTTCTATGGCCAATGAATTTAGCCAACATATGGATAGTTCTATTCCATTCCCGATGCACAAACAAAAATGAATGGAAAGAAAAAAAGCAGCCAACTGGAACGCACCTCTCGATAAGACTCAATCGATGGACGACTCGCAATATGAGAAAATTCAAAATTGTAACATCCACCACCTGAGCTCTAACAACTATAACCAAGCCTTCAACAACCGTCCAAACCTCAACACATATCCCATGGAAACCTCATCCATGAGAACGATCCCATAACCCATCACATCCACCCCCTCGCATCAACATACATAACAAAACAACTCCACTTACCAAACAGACTCAACAACCACAATCCAAAACCACCTTCACGCCCCAAATAAGTTTAAAAATAATCCATTTTTTTAAAATTAAAATGCTCACTTGAAAAGTTCAAAAGATTAAAATCTAAACTGAGAATTAGAAAAAAAGATAAAAATGAAAATTGAGTTTTGTCTCTAAACTCTAAATACACTTTGGTATGCAACCATTTAATTTCGGTTTAATCCTTCAATCTTTCCATTCAAAAATCCCGTGAGACTAGTTTTTGTAGTTTATAAATATATTTAATGTGTGTTTAGAATACATTTTCAAATATTTTGTTTAAAAAATAGGTCTATTGAATGATAATTTTTGGACAATCACAAATTGCTAAGTCATTCATGACGAAATTCCAAATCATCAAATTTGGAACCAATTAGGAGTTGGCATGCGTCCCAAATTGAAGTTGAAAACAAATTCCAATGATATCATGTAGTCTCATCATGACCGTTGAATCAGATAAGATTAATTTGACCCAAATCCAACTAATTGGGCCCAAAGGTCAGACCCATGTATCAACCAAGCCCAAGTCCAAAGGCCTACCAGGAGAACTCTATAAATAGTCTATAAATAGAGGAGCTCTTCTCATTTGTGGGGGTGAGCAATTCTATATTCTAGAGAACTTAGACAGAATTCACCAACAATCAGAAGACTCTTAGACTCCTGAAGCTGCACACTTCCTTAAAGATACAATTCTCCTGAAGACATAAAGATACCAAGACTTTGACTTCAAGAACGTCACACGCTTCACTTCTTCAAGTTAAGTACACGCATCCAACTGAGAGAGAATTAGGAGATTAAGTGTTAGAGATCAAACTACAACGCATCAAATCAACATCTACACCCACACAAACTCAAGTTCAACTCCACAAAACAAGTTTCTCCAAAAACCTCGTGCGAATAAATCGGCACGCCCGGTGGGACCTCTCTACCTCTCATCTCTTTCTCAACATTCAAGCAAATCAATGGCATCTAAGAAAGTCGCATCTTAAGTGTCCTCCACAAGCGACTCCAACATGGGACCTGTCACACACAGTCGTTCGAAGGAGGTGATGCAAGAGCAAAAGAAAGGTTTCTTCATCGCGCACAACATCTTGAGACAGATGACTGAATCTCCTAAAGGCGAGATTGTCATCAAGGAGAATCCCTTATTTGACAACTCTACTTCTGTTGGGATTGATGTCCTAATTTTCCCAGAGTCTCATAGTTTGTAATCTTTACACATTGTTATGAATAAAATAAGAGTTATTTTATTTGGCATTTACTCATATCCAATAAACAAAGCTCCTGGTTATTGTATGTAAACTTAAGCATGTATATGAGATATACAAGTGGATCATGCATTAAGTGAAAACCTAAATAGTTCTGTAGTATAAGGATTAAGGAGGGATACCTGATCCTTGTGACACTACGGATACGACCCATTTTGTAGATGTTTGCAAGTATTGTGAACTACTACAGATGGTAGATCCTGACTATTCATGTAGAGACATGCGAGCGAGGGTGTTCTATACAAAGAGTTTGTATAAGACCGGACCACGAGATGACCAGTCTCTTTATATAACGCTGTTGATACTTGAGACTTATATCTCACCTAAACGACCATAGGTGACATGACCTAAATCCTGAGTGTTTTTGGAACTCCTGCCTTTGAGAGCGGTCCTTTGATTAGTATGGGTGAGAGTGGCCAGATTTCTAATTCAACATGCCTACCTTTTTGGGGATTTATCTGATTTAGGAGCTGGGAACTCAGTTACACAAGATTGAATTCACTCCTTCCTCGAAGCAGGAGTAAGTAGATAGATTACTCCTTTAAGGGCTGATTCCGGGTCTTGAACATAGTAGCCACAGCTTCTCTTCGGAAGAGAGGACTCAGTCATAGTAGGACTATGATTTATGTTCATTAGAGGGATCAGTGGTACTTAAGGAGTTAGATGTAACTACAGGGGCATAACAGTTATTGGTCCAGCTGTACTTACGAGCGATTTGTGAAGGGTTATCGCATTGTTGATTGGTTAATATGGACACATAATATATATGTAGTAAAGAGAGTTCAGCTGTCAGTCTTTAGTAGAGTGCCTAACAGTTAATGGATGATGGGTCCTGTAACTAAAGAGTTTAGTCAGTTATCCACGTACCGTTGGCGCTTTGAGCTACAGGTTCATAAGGTCCCCTTGGTAGCTCAATGGATTCAAGTTGAGAATCAGTTCTTGGTGTTGATTTGAAATGTTCAAATTGACAGGAGGAAATTTAATTATATATGATATGATCGGTGTGATGTATGAGATACATCAAGTGGAGGATTAATGTAAATGAGATTTACATTAAATACCATTAAATAGAAAAAGAACTATGGTTTATATGTTTCATGAGATGAAATTTTAAAACTATAGGTTATAAATATAGTATGGTAAGTTGGTTATCATATATATTTATTATAATAATAATTATTAGATAATTATATTTTTTTCCCTAATAACCAATTGAGTGGGAGGTTATTGGTGGTTTCATGGTAACCATGAGATAAAAGAAAAACTGTTTTCCTAAATTTAGTAGTTGCTGTGAGAATTTCCATTCTCGGATAGACTCACGCAGATGCTGTCAAGTGAATAGGATTCACTAAACGACAACTGAAGAGAGACTAAACAATCGTGGAGTGACACTACATGATAGTTCACTCAGCTGGCCATTAACTAAACGATCGCGGAGCATTTTCTAAACGATCACGGAGCTTTTTCTAAACGATTAGGCATCGTTTATACGATAGATTTCTGTCATCTCCCACTTGCTCAATTGTTTACACAATTTTTATTCCTCCGTCTCTTCCTCTAACCAAGTCCACACAGCCTACACTTCTGAATTCTCACACTGAGAATACCTAGGTAGCCATTGTGGTGGTGTCGTACTCAACTCGACTAAGGTCGAGGTTTTTGGAGGCCGTTCGTTGAGTTCGTGGTGTTCGTGTGGTGGTCGCTGTGATCGTGCTGTGTTGCGGCTGTGGTGTACGAGCGTTCGTGTGTTGCAGTCTTGGAGATTGAACGAGCGTTCGTGATTGAGGGTGTTTGAAGATGAGTCTTCAAAGGTATAGTTCTATCCCTTGATCTTATGTAAAGCATGTTGTAGTTTTGTATTGTGCATAACTTGTTAGTTTCCGTTTCTTGATTGTAATTGTGTATGTTCAAATATGAATGGAATTTGGAATGATCATTTGCTGTTCATGGAAATCCTCATGTCCGATTTCTTTCAATTGATATAAGAGATTTGTGCAGTTGAAATCCTTGTGGAAATCCTCGTACATAACTCATTTCGCTGCTCATGGAAATCTTCGTGGCCCCTGGGAGCGTCCTTTTCGGATGGGTTTTGTGCAGTTGGTCAATATCAAGGTGAACTCCAGAAATCGATAGGGTCACTTTAGTTTTTGCCCCAAACGAATTTTTTCCCTTCAGATTGGTTGCTTGGGACGGAACTCTAGGGCCTAAAATGGCGGGTCACACTTATGAAAAATTGCTAAGCAAGTTAATGATTTCTTGACCAAATCAATGATGGCTAGTCGTTATAGGAGTAAGAGTTGTTCTGGTATTAATGACTGGTTAAGAATATCTCAATTTAGAGGAGGGATATATTGACCACCGTTTGGCAGCTTTTGTCTTAAACGTTTGAAACGCCATCCAACAAGTCAAAAAAGGAATCACATCCAGATGTGATTTCTGTCATGATGGAGGACATAATAGCTGAGGCGGTCATGGCAGAAATGGAAAGGACGATAAATTTTCTGATGAAGGTCGTTGAGGAGCGAGATCATGAGATCATTGCCTTGAGAGAATAAATGCAGTCTCGAGAAGTTGTTGAATCAAGCCAAGCTCCTACTGTCAAAGCAAATGACAAAGAGAAGACCATGCTGTAGGAAAATCAGCTTTTGTTGCCTCTCTGTCAGTCCAATAACTGCAAAATATGATCTGACCTTCATAAGGGCTCAGTATGGAGGCCCGTCTCATACCTCTTTTATTTATTCCAAGTTGTACACCCAGAGAATTGACAGCTTGAGAATGCCTACTGGATATCAACCCCCGAAGTTTCAGCAATTCAACGAAAAGGGCAACCCAAAGTAACACATTGCCCACTTTGTGGAGAAATGCAAGAACGCGAGAACCAGGGGAGATCTGCTAGTCAAGCAACTTGTTGGAACCCTCAAAGGAAACGTTTTCAAATGGTACACTAACCTAGAGCCTGAGGCGATCGACAGTTGGGAGCAGCTTGAAAGGGAATTCTTAAACCACTTCTACATCACCAGACGCACTGTCAGTGTTGAGGAAAATTGGGGTGAACGCAATATTTTGCGTTGCATGTCTTAAGCTATGTGTTTATTCCCATGCGTCGGTGGTCATGCGTTGGAATGAAATTATGTGTTAACGAATGTATGCGATGACCATGCTTTCCTGTCACAAGTTTTCTTGTGCTCACGCCAAGTATAACGCGAGCGCAAGTTTCTCGGGTGATCCAAGGTCGAACATAGGGACTTATCACTCAATAATACTTGTGAAGCAATGTGTTTGAGGTGATGAATAAAAGTAAAAAAGAAGAAGCTGAAGGGATTACACACTACTCTTACTAACTAAATAGATTGAGCAATGGAAGATTTGCGATGAGAATTGATAGATACACAACAACTGTTAACGCATATTAATGTTTATTATCTTAAATCGCTCGAGTAATCCCAGTTCGTCACACTAACGCATCGCATACCTCTTGGTGGTCAGCCGCATGACTATATCTCTATAGTGCATGGTTGCGTCGAGCACAAGACCGTGCCTATCTCTAGAAACAATGCATACTTTGCTTTAGTGCGTTCCATCTCTTACCTTCTCAGGCAGTTAGATGCGGGTAGTTAACTTATAGACAAGTATTGCAACAACCCATCGACAAACATTGCTATAGCCTTTCACCAAGCAAAGAGGATTAACTCACTATACTCGCATAACGCACACCTCTCGGTGGGTTACTACATGCGTCCTATCTCTAGGCTACACGATTGAGTATGTGATCGCCTTTGATAGATAAACGATGAAGGTAAACAATGATAAAAATAAAGGCGATGAATAAGATGGCATTGAAGGAATCAAGATATGCTTGATTACAAAATATCTTAATATCTTAAGCTAAAATGTAATACAATACAGAGATTAGAGAAGAAATGGGAGACTCTGCGTCAAGGCTGCTGGTGGTGCCATGGATGGATGGTGGAGACGAAAGCTCCGGTCGTCACTCGGACTAGTTTGTGGAGATGAAGAATCCTCACAGGAAATCTCTCTCATGCTCTCATCTATGATCGCAAACCTCTGCCTTAAGGCAGAAGTTCGGATGATTTGAAGTGAAGGTCCAAGGTCTATTTATAGAGTTCAAACACCGACAACAATCATGAAAGCGTTATGTCTCACTGCTGCCTTTTTCGCGGTATGGGCAATGTCACATCATCTTATCTTGTTGATACTCCCAAAGTATGCATTCAAGCTTGATTCAACTGAAGTATCAACGCATTCCATTCATCTTGCAATTGCCCTTCTATTATGGTTATAACTTTGTAGCCGCAACATCCATGTGATGACCGCATCCGATTGATGACCGTAACTTCCATGCGATGGACGCATGCGATTACCGCATGTGTTCGTCTATGCGATAGCTCGGCTTTCACCGCATGCGATTGTCTTTGCAGTTGCCTGGCTTCAGCGCATGCGTTTGATTTTGCGATTGCTTATTTCCAATGCATGCATTTGATTCCTGCGATAGCTACAAAAATACACTTTGGCATGGAATAACGCATAATATTGGGGTTAGTGAGGATTTAGGTGCTGACCGATACAAAACTCAATTTTTCACAAATTCTAAGTATTATCATCGCATTTTCTACTTGTTAGCCCTCATAATTCTAAATAAAAGGCTTATAATAACTGTCATTTCTGCCAGTTATCAGTCAACATGATGTAGCTGAAAAACGCTAAGTAACGGAAGGGGGAACCAGTGATCGACTACATCAACCAATGAAGAGTTCTGAGTTTGGACTGTAAAGATCGACTCATCGAACTGTCTACTGTAGAAATGTGCACCCAAGTATGCACTGGGGACTTCTTTATATTCTGCAGGGTATAAAGTCCCATACATTTGAAGAATTGGCAACTCGCGCCCATGATATGAAGTTGAGCATTGCTAATAGGGGAATAGAGGATTTCCCGATCCCTAAGATGAAGAAGGATAAGAAAGAGATAAAGGTGCTGAGAAGATTGTGAAAGGTGTCGCGAAGGAGTCAATGGTCGTTAATGCAACCTAACTGAAGTTTTCTTCGAAAGGGAAGGAGAATAAAATTCAAAAGAAAGATGATGGAGGTGAAAGAATTCGCCTGACTTTGAAAGAGAGGTAGGAAAAGTCTATCCATTTCTTGACTCCGATGTTGCAGATATACTTGAGCAACTACTAGAAAAGTAGCTTATCTAGCTACTGGATTATAAACGACTGGAACAAGTAGGGAAGATAGATGATCCTAACTACTGCAAGTATCATAGGGTCGTTAGCCACCTGATTGAAAAATGCTTCGTGCTAAAGGAGTTGATCCTAAGATTGGCTCGGGAGAGGAAGATTGAACTAGACCTAGACAAGGTTGCTCAAACAAATCATGTCGCAGTGGCAGTAACTTCAAGCGCTCTGACATGGATTATATGTTATGATGAAAGAGAGAGATTGGTTCAGTTTGGAACCCTCGAACTTGTGGTTGTACGGTTTCAGCAAGAGATCCAAGTTACAGACTTTCGAAACAGAGAAGAAAACATTGATAGTGACAAAGATGAAGGCTGGATTCTTGTAACTAAAGGATCCCATTGAAGGACCCTTGAGTAGAAGCGGGATTGTCTCAAAATACCCATTTTATAGAATATAAATTTTACAGAGAAAAAAAGACAAATCATGTATTTAATTCAACAAATATACAACATGCTTATAAAATTATAGAAAAAATAAATAGGGTTTCAGAAACCCTTACCTTTGAATATCCTTCTCCTCTATACAAGTCACGTACTATAAAATCTAAATGGACCAAATGGACACCACCATTTAGGAACATCAGTATTCTCTGGTAAGAATTCAGGAGCTGTGAGCTCTAGTGAAATTGGATTGAGAGGGAGGGAGAAAGAAAAGAGAGGAAGAGCAAGGGAAAAAAAAATCTCTTAGATTTCTCAAAAACATAGAACTATTCTGTATGAATCCCCTTCTCTATTTTGTAGGATCAAGAAGAAGACCTCTCTCTACAACAACTGCCTACTTATGTGGGTGGAGAGAAAAAAGGGGAGGGAAGTTAATTCCCTCCCAAAAATAAAAGAAAAAATTAATTTAAAAAAATTAAATTAATTAGTTAATATAACATCTATATATATATAACTAATTTATTATACATATACATATAGCTATATGTTATATCACATATAACATATAACCTATAGTTTTTATATTGTATCAAATACAATATAGTCTATAGTTTCAATTTTCTCTCACCAATGACTTTTAATGTAAATCACATTTACATTAAATTAATTATATGGATCCAATTCATATAATTAATGATTACATCATATTCAAATATTTATTCTTTCATAAATACTTAATATTATAACGTATTAAATACATTATAGTAATTATATTACATATAATTAAAATTTAATTAATTATATAAAATATAATTAATTCCCTAAAGTAATTTGAACAATTCAAATTAATCCAAAAACTGATTCTCATTTAATCTCATTGAGCTACCTAGGGGACCTCTTGGACCTGTAGCTTGAAGCTCCAACGGTACGTGAATAATTAATTAAACTCTTTAGTTAAATTATTCACCATCCGTTAACTGTCGGACACTTCACTAATAACCGACAGCTGCACTCTTCGCACTACAGACATATTTTTGTATCCATTGGATATAACCAATCAATAGTACGATGATCCTTCACAAATTGCTTGTAAGTATAGCTGGACCAAAATTACCGTTTTACCCCTATAATTACACCTAAATCTTTAAGTACCACCGACCCCTCTAATGAACAATAAACTATAGTCCAACTATAATCAAACCCCTCTTGGGCCAGGAGAGGGTGTGGTGCCATATTGTTCAAGCTCCGGAATTAGTCTTTAAGGGAGCAATTTATCTACTTGCCTTGACATTGGGAAAGGAGTGAATTCTTTCTTGTGTGGTTGTGTTCCCCGCTTCCCAATTAGACGAATCTCTAAAATGGTAGGCTTGTTGAGTCAACGATCTAGCTACTCTCACCCATACAAATCAAAAGACTGCTCTCACAGGCAAGAGTTCACAACTCACTTAGGATTTAGGTCATGATACCTATGGTCATCCTAGTGAAATGTAAGTCTCTACTATGAACAACGATATATAATGAGACTAAAAACTTCGTGGTTCGGTTTTATACAAACTCCTTTGTATAGAATATCCCCGCTCACATGTCTGCACATGAATGATCAGGATCTGATCATTCATGTGCAGACATGTGAGCGGGGATGATCATTTATAGAACTTTACAACAATTAAAACACCTACAAAGCGAGCCATACTCGTAGTGTTGTTACTAGGATAAGGTATCTAGCCTTATCCATCTACTACAGACCATTTAGGTTATCACTTAAATACGATCCACCCGTATATCTCTACATACATGTTTAAGCTACAAGATAACCCTTACTGTTAGTTTATTGGTTTGTGATTAATGCAACTAATTTTGAAATAAAATATCATATATTTTATTATAAAAATAAAGTGTTTGTACATTACAATTACAAATTTTAGGACCCTATGAGATTTAGGGCATCAATCCCAACAGTAACACGCCGAAAGAAAAGAAAGTCGAGTCCTGTTTAAAAAGAATCACGCTTCTATCAGAGTTACAGAAGAGGGAACGAGACTTAAAAAAGGAAAGGAAAAAAAAAAAGGCTCGGAAGCCCAAGCTTGTTGAGGAGGAAGATGAAGACTTTCCCCAATCCAGGAGACATGTGACATTAGCAGATTTCCTTCTGGAGGACTTCTATGACCGCGGTTCAAGGAAAACGCCAAAGGTTATTGTATGTCACGCTGTCAGCATGACAGAAGAGGAGGATAGTCCTCTGAGTTCATCGAAAACGATGGAAGAATCAAAAGACTTACCATCGTTCAGCATAAATGACCTATTGTCACTCCTTCAAGCAACCAAGACAACCCTCAACGATGCATTATTAGAATCCAATGCATCTAGTGTACCAACCTCTACAACGCGTGCATATGCCTCGTGTTGTACGTCTATAGGTTTCTCAGATGAAGATCTACTATTGGGATCAAAGTTGCACAATAGGAATTTGTACATCTCGGGATACATTCGAGAATAAAAAGTTGGTCGATTTCTCATCAACAATGGATCAACCGTCAATATAATGTTTAAGACGAATATGAAACAACTGGGCATCCTTATAGAGGAATTGTCAAACAACAAGTTGGTAATTCAAGGGTTCAATCAAGATAGCCAAAGAGCGATAAGCATGATACACTTAGAACTCTTCATTGGCGACCTAAAGGCCGACACATTGTTTCATGTCATAGAATCGAAGACCACTTATAAGCTGCTACTGGGACGTCCTTGGATTCATGGAAATGGTGTGATAACGTCGACGTTGCATAAATGTTTCAAGTTCTATCAAGATGAGATTAAGAAGATTGAAGTAGATTCTAATCCATTTTTAGAAGTTGAGTTTCACTTTGCAGATGCGAATTTTTATTTGAAGAGTGAGAGTCTTGGTGAGGCAATGCTCGCAGAGATTCTGTTAATAAGGTTCAAAAGTGGGAAACGCCACTTAGAGCATTTTTCCTTTTTCAAATTAATTTCCAAATTTCCAAATTTTATTTCTTTTAATTAATTATATAATTAATCAAATCTAAAATTATAAAATCCAATTTCTTAAATTAATTTAAAATTGAAAATTAATTTGATTTTAATTAATTAAACATAATTAATTAATTAATTAATTTAACATCAAATATTAAATTAATCACACACTTAATTTTAAACATGAATCATATTCATGTAATTGATATTTAAATCAATATTTAAATATTATAAACTTTCCAATTTCTTTTAATTTCAACAAATTAAACGTTAATTATATCAAATATAATTAAACAAACCCTAATTTGAATTAGAACTTATTCAAACTCAAACCCTAATTTCAATTTTGAACATTTTCAAATTGAAATTCAAATTGAAATTCAATTTGAACAATTCAAATTGATATCATTCTAAATTCACTTGATTTATTAATTCAAGGTGTTTATATTTTATGAGCTAGTAGAGGGACCTTATGGACCTACATATCATGAACTCCAACGATTTAAGATTAATTGGCTAAAACTCTTTAGACCAAATTAATAAATATTCGTCAACCATCAAGTCACACCACTATAGCTCGATAGTTGCATTATCCTCACTGTAGATGTATTTGTGTTCACAGATATAACCAAAACCAGTAAGTCGACCCTTCACAGGTTGTTCGTAATAATGGCTGGGTCAATAGCTATTTTACCCCCGATATTACTTCTTGTTCCTTCAGTTCCTATTGATCTTCTAATGAACAATTGGTTTATGATCCAATCACTAAACTGGATCCCTCTCAGGCCAATGAGAGGGTGGGGCCCCTTATTCAAGACCTGGATTCAGTACTTAAGAGAACAACCTTTCTTCTATCCTTAAATGAGTAGGCGTGAATTCCTTATTGTACCCTATGTCCCGAGCTATTTACCTGGTCTTACCCTTGAAATGGGAGGCTTATTGAGCCGACGCTGTTGAGTCAATCCTCACTGATGCAAATCTAAGTATAATCCCGAATAAACAAGAGTTTATAGTTAGCTCAAGATTAAGATCGAGTTACCTAAGTCATCTAAGCGAAACAGTCAGTCTTAAACAGTAAACAACGTCATAAAGTAAGAGTGACTTATTTCTTGATCCGATCTTATGCAAACTCATTGCATAAGACGCCCCCTCTCCTCATGTCAAAATATGAACGAACCAGGATCACTTCGTTTGTAGTACAACAACTTATAACCGCTACAGAGTAGGTTGCATCCAATAGTGTTACCAGAATAAAACACCCAACCTTATTCGTACACTATAGACCATTTTGGCTATTTACTTGAACTTGATCCATCTTTATGTCTCTACATAAAGTTAAAATATTCATGTAATAGCCATGGATCTTAGTTTATTAGATTTAGACTTTACGAATACAATTTAAAGATTCAATAACAACTTTATTGAAGAAATGTTGAATAACATCTTTATTGATAATATAATGTATTTAATTTTACAACTGCAAGTTTTAGGACACACAACCCAACAAGAATAAGAGAAGGGAAAAGTGTGGGCCCTCTATTACCTAAGAAAGACTTTAACCGGAGCTAAAATCAATTATTCTCTTATTGAGAAAATGTGCCTTGCACTCTTCTTCGCTATCAAAAAGCTGAGACACTATATGCAGGCCTTCACAATTCGTTTAATTGCGAAAGTCAAGCCCATCAAGTACGTTTTCTCTAGGCCAATCATCTCAGGGCGTTTGGCCAAATGGGAAATCATGCTTCAGTAATACGATATTGTTTATGTGCCATAAAAGGCGATTAAAAGACAAACGTGCATTGACTTCTTGGCGGATCACCCAATTCCATAAGATTGAAAGTTAAGTGAAGACTTGCTCGATGATGAAGGTCTCTTCACAGAAATCATAGTGCCTTGGATCATGTTCTTTGATGGTATGGCCTGGAGAAGTGGTGCGAGAGCAGACATCGTCCTCATTTCACCAAAGAAACACATGATGCCTTATAACTTTGTGCTTGCTGAATTGTATTCGAACAATGTCGTCGAATACCAAGCCTTGATAATCGACCTCAAAATGGATTTGGAGATTGGAGTATCGTACATAGAGATTTTTTGTGACTCAAATTTGATAATCAATCAGCTTTTACTCCTGTGAAGTATGATGACTTGAAGCCCTACTTCATGTATGCTAGACAGTTGATGGAAAAATTCGAAAGCGTGACATTGTAGCACGTCCCGAGGACAGAAAATAAGAAGACAGATGCTTTGGCGAACTTGGCTATTGCCTTGGCGGATCCAGACGATCTGTCTCTGAGTATATCGCTTTGTCAGAGGTGGGTTATACCTTCGGTTGAGACCGTATGTGAAGAAATGAATTTGGTATCCATCTGCTTAATTAATGAAGAAGACTGGTGGCAACCTATTATAGATTACCTTGTGCATGAAAGGCTTCTGGACAACCCCCTTCATAAAACTGAGATTCGAATGAGGGCTACGCACTTCATTTATTACAAAGGGGTTTTATACTACCGCTCCCTGGAAGGGATCTTTCTTCGATGCCTTGGAAAAGAGGAATCAACGAAGGCTTTAGAGGAAGCGCATTCAAGCATATGCTGCACGCACCAATTTGGACCAAAGCTACAGTTCTAGCTGAAAAGGATAGGTTACTACTGGCCAGGGATGATCCAAGATTCAATGGAATATGCAAAGAAGTGTGAGGCTTGTCAATACCATGCGAATTTCATTCATCAACCGCTCGAGCCTCTACATTCGACTATAACTTCATGGTCTTTTGAAGCATGAGGCTTGATCTTATTGGCTCTATGAGTCCTAAGTCATCAGCGGGACATTCTTACATCCTCGCAACTATTGATTACTTTTCAAGGTCGGCTGAGGTCATTGCCTTGAGGGAAGCTAAGAAATAAGACATGGTGGACTTTATCTGCATTCATATCATCTATCGGTATGGTATCCCCCATCAAATCGTGACAGATAATGGAAGGCAGTTCTCCTATAGCATGATAAACAGGTTGTGTGAGAAGCTCAAGTTCAGGAAGTTCAAGTCATCCATGTACAATGCTGCTGCAAATGGGTTGGCAAAGGCATTCAACAAGATGTTGTGCAACTTGCTGAAGAAAATTGTCTATAAGTCAAAAAGAGATTAGTAAGAGAAGATCGATGAAGCATTGTGGGCTTATGAAACCACTCATCATATCCCTACAGGAGTCACTCCATACTCTTTTGTTTATGGGGTAGAGGCTATCCTTCCTTTGGAAAGAGAAATTTCGTCACTAAGAATGGCGGTACAAGAGGTATTGACTACAGAAGACAATGTCAAGCTACGTCTTCAAGAGTTGGAAGCACTTGTTGAAAAATGACTGGAAGCTCAACAAGCATTGGAGTGTGACCAAGCGCGAATGTCTAAAGCCTTTGATAAGCACGTAAAGCCTCGATCTTTTCAAGTCGTTGATATAGTACTTTCTGTAAGAAGACCCATTATCACGACGAGACATTCGAGAAATAAGTTCACACCTAAATGGGATGGACCCTACATCATCAAAGAGGTCTACACAAATGGAGCATACAAGATCGTTGATCAAGATGGATTAAGAATTGTCCCAATCAACGACATGTTTCTTAAAAAGTTTTATCCTTAGCAGATGTAAAAAAAAAAGAAAAAAAAGGGAACTCCTTGTCGTAAAATTATAAACTGCACATCGCTCATGGCCTGTATGAGTTTTAAAGGTGAACGTCCAAAAAAAAAGAAAAAAAATTATTTTGAACTATGTTATAACTTGATCCCAGGGTTCATAGGTAGTTTAAAGAAATTTAAGTTCAGTACATGATAAATATGTGTATATATATATAAGGGGGATAAGAATGATAGGATCATTGGACCTTTACGAGGTCATCCCTATGTTGGTTAGATGGCGATATAATAGGGCAGACTTTTTTGGAGTCATCCCTATGTTGATTAAATAGGGTTGTTGAACCTTCCCGGGGTCATCTCTATGTTAATTAGGTGGTGATATAATAGGGCAGACCTTTCCGAGGCCATCCCCATGTTGATCAAATGGGGGTTGTTAGACCTTTCTAGGGTCATCCCTATGTTGATCGAGAAACGACGATATAATAGGGTAGACCTTTCCGGGATCATCCCTATGTGGATCAAATGGGGATTATTAGACCTTTCTGGGGTCATTTCCATATTAATCAAGATATAATAGAGCAGACCTTTCCAAGGTCATTCCGATGTTGATCAAATGGGGTCTGTTAGACCATTTCGAGGTCATCCCTATGTTGATCGAGAAGTGACGGGTAGACCGGGTCATCCCTATGTGGATTAAATGAGGATAATTAAACCTTTTTGGGGTCATTCCTATGTTGACCGAGATATGATAAGGTAGACCTATCTAGGGTCATCCCCATGTTGATCAAATGGGGGTTATTAGACCTTTCCGAGGTCATCCCCATGTTGATCAAGAAGCGGCGATATAATAGGGTAGACCTTTCCGGGGTCATCATTATGTGGATCAAATGGGGATTATTAGACCTTTCTGAGGTCATCCCTATGTTGATCAAATGAGGATTGTTAGACCTTTCTGAGGTTATCTTCATGTTGATCGAGATATAATAGGGCAGACCTTTTCGAGGTCATCCTTATGTTGATCAAATGAGGATTGTTAGACATTTCCGAGGTTATCTCCATGTTGATCGAGATATAATAGGACAGACCTTTCCGAGGTCATCTCTATATTGATCAAATGGGGGTTGTTAGACTTTCCGGGGTCATCCCCATGTTAACTGAGTTATGATAAGGTAGACCTTTTCAGGTTTATTCCTATGTTGATCAAATGGGGATTGTTAGACCTTTTCGGGATCATTGATAACAGGTAGAAATATACGTTATCATAGCTCAAATAATTAAAACAACAAGAGAATGTGGTGGTAAAAATAAGCAATATCATGCCCAAAAGTGCTAAACTGAGGAAATTGCGATCACATGCACCCATCGCATAAAACCAGTTAATTTACTTATTTTGTGCAGAAAAAATATGTTGGCGCAAGTAAAATTGCGATCCAAGGAATTAGACGTTCGCACGCTTGAAAGATTTCAATCGCAAAGTCATGCGATTGTGAGAAGTTGCTCAAAAAGGTGGCCGCATAAAGACTGCGCATCAAGGTGACAACACAATAAATCACGATGGGATGGAAAGCTGATAACGATCGAATCCGAATTTAGTTGACAAGTCGTTAAAGCCACACTATAGCAAGTACACTCAACTTTCGGTGATTATTAATTGGTGCATCAGAGCAGGAGATTTAATGACTGCCCATCATTGCAATCATTAGTAAGAGAGGTTGTTTCACCTTGCGCTCTATAAATACCAAAAAAGGGTTATCAGATATATCATAGATAGAATATATAGAAGTTAGAGAGCCATTAGTCTGTTCACGTACATACTCATACTTAAAGGCCGGAGATGAGAAAGGAGACGAAGAAGCCGAGAGATCATTCCCAGACAGATCGAGAGACTGCCGGAAAACGCTACAAAGGGAGAGAGGGCCAACACATGCGAGAGCAAGAATATTCATCTGGACATAGTTGGAGTGAAAAAGACAGTGTAAAAGGCCATAGGAAGTAAGACATTGCTTACCCAACTTCTTATCTCTAAATTCCAGTTGTTATTTTGTATTCAGCAGTCTATTTATAGAAAATGGAAATCTCATTTCAACCCATGTTCGATCTCTCCATACTTCGCATGAGTAACTAAATTTCTGAATGGGTTGAGAAGTACATAGCTAGCATGACTTAAGATTTACACTTTATGCGATCATCTTGTCTTATGTATGCGTCATTCACCATTTAGAGATACTTGAAAGAGTAGTCTAAAGATAAAATCTAGACTTGAGAGAGTCATATTAGAATATAGGCTTGAGAGAGTCAGATTAGAACTGCATAAGCAAGAAATAGAAACTTAGACATAAGTTCTATTGCTATTAACACATCGCATGCACCCTAGAAATAAGATATTATAGTATGCGGTCACCTTGTTTTATGTATGCATCATTCATCATCGCATAAACAAGAATAGAGGCTTAGACATAAGTCCTATCGACTTCTTCGTATACATCGCATGCGTCCTAATAGGAATTATGGCATTTGCATTGAGAGATAGCGTGCTGTTATTTGTGTGTAGTATGATTACATAACTTGTGCATAATCTTAGGAAGTGTTAGCTAAACCCCTTCTCAACCCCTTTGTAGCATACTCATTGTAACTCTCAATTTCATCAACTCTTCGTTCAAACTCCGTCGCATAGAAAAAATTCTTAATTAAAACACCACCCAACTCATTTGTTTTCACCATCGCAAGAGAATCAGAGTAGCTATCACATATTTACTCAGTAGTCCCTGTGTCGACCTTGGACTTATCAGGAAACCTAGTGAGGCTTATACTTGGGTCTTATTAGGAAAACTTGCATTGCATAACACATATCACCACAAACTCACACCATAATCGCATCACAATTCACAACGCATCAAGTTTTTGGCACCGTTGCCGGAGACTACGACAGTACATATTGCGCTAACAACAAACCTTTTGATTTTCTTTGCAGCTTTTGAGCTCTGTGCACTAGCATTCCTTTGGAAAGGGAAAAAGAAGGCGTCGCATGAGTGAAGGACACGTTCTTGAGCCCAACTACGACCCAGAGATTGAAAGAACATTCCGAAGAAGACAGAGAAACAACCGCCGAAAACAACAGAATGAAATCCCAGAATGGCGGAACAACCGGAAGAAAGAGCCGCAAATGCAAACAACATCATGGCAAACCCCATTCTCCTGGCGAACGACTGCAATAAACCCATCAGGGACTATGCGTCACCAAACCTATATGATTTCTCCCAGGAATCATGAGGCCCGCTTTGGACGGATCGAGGATCCGCACGCCTATCTCCGGAGTTTAATTGAAATCTGTAACACTTTTGTGTTCCCAAATATCTCCACTGAAGATGTTCGACTCACACTTTTCCCATTTTCATTATGCGATCAACCAAGAAAATGGGCATATTCTCTCGAACCAGGGGAGATAACTTCGTGGGAACAAGTTGTCGAAAAGTTCATGAAGAAATATTTCCTTCCTACCGAGAATGCAAGAAGAAGGAAGTTAATCACGAATTCTGAACAGGAAGTAGACAAATCGCTCAGTGACGCATGGGTGAGGTTTAAGAGATTAGTGCAAGATTGTCCGAACAACGGATTATCAAATTTTCTCCAGATGGAGATATTTTATCACGGATTCAATCCTACATCGCAGACAGCTACCAATGCGGCAGCAGCTGGTGGTCTGCTCGATAAAACATATGATGAGGCTAAAAACATTCTTGATTGCATATCAAAGAATCATGAAGATTGGCAAGAAAGCGATCAAAGAGTAAAACTTCGAGAAGGTAACGCAAACAAAGGGGCCATCGCATCTTTACAGAATCAAATGAATGCGATGATTAATCTGTTATAGGGCATCGCAATCAACAACCCTGGAGCACAAAGAGGGCAGGTCAACATAATTGAACAGACGAGCACGAGTTGTGCTACATGTAGAGAATTGCATCCGATTGAAGAATGTCCAAGAAACCCACAGTCAGTCTACTTTGTAAAGAACAACCCTTTCTCTAATACGTACAACCCCGGATGGAGAAACCACCTCAATTTTGCTTGAAAAAATAACCAACAACAAAGTTATCAACCTATGGCACAAAAGAAGAACCGCCAGGATTTTTCCAAGGAATGGACGGTCAACAGCATCATCAAGCCAGCAGCTTGCAAGCACCACCACCATCATCCTCTCTGGAGAACCTACTAAAACAGTACATTGAAAAGAATGAGACGGTCCTCTAAAACTAGGCGACTTCCATCCGCAATCTAGAAATCCAAATGGGATAGATTGCGGGAGAGCTGAAAAATAGACCGCAAAGGACGTGTCGAGCTCAACTGAGCTCCCACGCAACCCGGGGAACACAGGGAAAGAACAATGCCTAGTAATCACCCTGCGAAGTAAAAAGACGATAGCGGAAGAAAGGAAAGAGGCTAGCAGAACCAATCCAAATGCATGGAATCCAAGAACTCGTTGACGCAAAATGAATCAGAATAGCCCAAAACGATGGAACCAGAAGTCGCGTCCACCTCTAAACCTCTAGACCACGAAATAGAGAAGGTACAACTACCACCATTCTCGCAAAGACTGAAAAAGAAGCAGAATGATGAAGGAAAGATCGCTACGGTGTCATTAACACAAAGATCAAATACTATAATCCCACCGAAGATGCGCGACCCAGGAAGCTTTACGATACCCTGCTCAATTGAAGGGGTCTACATCGGTCAAGCACTATGCGATCTTGGGGCGAGTATAAATTTAATGCCACTTTCAATCTTCAAACAATTGAATATAGGACAACTGACACCCACGATGGAGACTCTCCAGCTTACGGACAGGTCCCTAGTACACCCTAAGAGAGATTTGAAGGATGTCTTGGTCACAATTGATAAATTCATTCTACCGGCAGACTTCATCATTCTAGATCATGAGGCGGACAAAGTTGCGCCTATCATATTGGGACGACCATTTCTATCTACTGGTCGTGCTTAAATTGATGTGCACAAAGGAGAGATCACGATGAGCATCAATGGGAAGAAGCTTAAGCTTGAGGCGATCAAGATTCCAGAGGATCAAGAAAATAAGAGAAAACCTCCGTGGAGCTGAAAAATCCAGATTGAAGAAGAAACGAGTAGTCCCTGCGTTGATATATGACACAAACTCATCAGGGACGAATTCTTTTTTGAGTATCCTTTTGATATTTTTCTTTCATGAACTTACCTTACTTTTTGTATAATCACTATTCTTTAGAATTTCCAACTCTGTATTTCATACCTTTTACCATCTTGATATTTAGCAATGTTCGTAGTGAATGATTGCGATGGAGCTATGAGATAACCTAAAAACACGCGACCAGTTTGATCAGCCCATCGCAATCAAGGAATTGACCTACTATAAGCAATGATGCGATCACAGATGATGCATGACAACAGAGTAAATTTGGGGGGTTGTATCTTTCTTTGACTCTTTTATTCCAAATTTTGCACTTCTCACATCTCATTTTAATATTTCTAAATTTTATTATCGCATCCTCTTTAGTTTGACGCAATCATTGAAATGTTGATTACTTTATTTAGTCACCGCATTCTTCTCCGTACCAATTATGACTTTGATGATGAAATTCATGTCTTTATTTCTTACCGCATGTACTAGAGTCAACTTAATCTCAGGACAGTCAATTCATGAAACATTTCTAAAAGTTAGCAGTCCACCAGCTTTCTTTCAAAACAATTTTTACGAAATTTCCTAAGAGCATCGCATGTGTTATTTCGTCTATCAGCAATGAGGACATTACTGTATATAAATTTGGGGGTGCTAATATTTATTTTCAACCTTGCTCTTTTAGAAATTTCATACCAAAAAAAAAGAAAAAAAAAAGAAAAATCATAACGTTGAGATCGGATCCCGTTCGTAGTTGGATGTCCACATGACACTTGTAGGGGTAAGCCAAAACGAAGATGGGAATCGTGATCAACGCATAAACCAAGTGATCGCAACTCCGCTGCCAAATAAAATGGGCATGAGTTTAGATTGAGAAAGATCGCCTTACTTGTAGTTGGATGCTTGCATGACACCCGTGGGGGCAAGCCAAAAAGAAGGCTGGGCACTTGGATCAGCGCAAGATCACAAAAAGAATATCTAAATCACGCAAGGGTAAAAATCACTTGTAAACACCCCGATTGGAGAAAGTTTGAAATAAATCATGCGATGTCCTGGAAACGAGTAAAGTTTTTTTGAAGGTTAAACTTACGGTCCCTAAAGATTAGAAATATTTTAGGAAGAGACCAGGATAGAAATTAAGAAGGCGTTGGTTCATGAAATTTGAATAAGGCACCTTGAGAAGTCTAGGTAGGGTAAAGGCGGTTGACTCTTTAAAGAAAATCTTTAGTTTATGCTTGAGGACAAACATTGTTTTAAATTTGGGGGTGTGATAACGGGTAGAAATACATGTTATTATAGCTAAAATAAGTAAAACAATGAGAGAATGCGATGGTAAAAATAAGCAATATCATGTCCAAAAGCGCTAAACTGAGGAAATTGCTATCGCATGCGCCCATCGCATAAAAACAGTTATTTTACTTATTTTGTGCAGGAAAATGCGTTAGCACAAGTAAAATTGCGATCTAAGGAATTAGGTGTCCACACGCTTGAAAGATTGCGATCGCAAAGTCATGCGATCGTATGCGAGTGTGAGAAGTTGCTAAAAAAGGTGACTGCATAAAGACTGCGCATCAAGATGATAACACAATAAATCACGGTGGGACAGAAAGCTGATAACGATTGAATCCGAATTTAGTTGACAAACTGTTAAAGCCACACTATATTAAGTACACTAAACTTTCGGTGACCATTAATCGGTGCATCAGAGCAGGAGGTTTAATGACCGCCCATCATTGCAATCATTAGAAAGAAAGGCTGCTTCATCTTGAGCTCTATAAATACCGAAGGCCACCATTGTAAAAGGGTTATCAGATATATCATAGATAGAATATATACAAGTTAAAAAGGCATTAGTATGTTCAGTACATACTCAAACTTAGAGGATGGAGACGAGCAAGGAGACGAAGAAGCCGAGAAATTATTCCCGGACAGATCGAGAGACTGCTGGAAAGCGCTACAAAAGAAGAGAGGACCAATACTTATGAGAGAAAGAATATTCATCTGGACGGAGTTTGAGTGAAAAAGATAGTGTAAAAGGCCAGGGAAGCAAGACATTGCTTACCGGGCTTCTTATCTCTAAATTCCAGTTGTTATTTTGTATTCAGCACTCTATTACATAAAATAGAAATCTCATTTCAACCTATGTTCAATCTCTCCATACTTCTATGAGTAGCTAAATTTCCGAATGGGTTGAGAAGTACTTAGCTAGCATGACTTAAGATTTTCACTTTATGCGATCATCTTGTCTTATGATGCGTCATTCACCCTTTAGAGATACTTGAGTGAGTAGTCTAAAGATAGAATCTAGACTTGAGAGAGTCAGATTAGAATATAGGCTTGAGAGAGTCAGATTAGAACTGCATAAGCAAGAAATAGAAACTTAGAAATAAGTTCTATTGCAATTAACACATCGCATGCACCCTAGAAATAAGATATTATAGTATGCGGTCACCTTGTTTTATATGTGCATCATTCATCATCGCATAGACAAGAATAGAGGCTTAGACATAAGTCCTATCGAATTCTTCGTATACATCGCATGCGTCCTAATAGGAATTATAGCATTTGCATTGAGAGATGGCGTGCTGTTATTTGTGTGTAGTATGATTACATAACTTGTGCATAATCTTAGGAAGTGTTAGCTAAACCCCTTCTCAACCCCTTCGTCGCATACTCATTGTAACTCTCAATTTCATCAACTCTTCGTTCAAACTCCGTCGCATAGAAAAAATTCTTAATTAAAACACCACCCAACTCATTTGTTTTCACCACCGCAAGAGAATCAGAGTAGCTGTCGCATATTTACTCAGTAGTCCCTGTGTTCGACCCTGGACTTACCAGGAAACCTAGTGAGGCTGATACTTAGGTCTTATTAGGAAAACTTGCATCGCATAACACATACCACCACAAACTCACACCATAATCGCATCACAATTCACAACACATCAGTCATCTCCATGTTGAAAAAGATATAATAGGGCAGATCTTCCCAAGGTCATCCTTATGTTGATCAAATGGGGGTTGTTAAACCTTTCTGGGGTTATCTTTATGTTGATCAAATGGGGATTGTTAGACCTTTCTGAGGGTATCCCTATGTTGATCGAGATATAATAGTGCAGACCTTTCCAGGGTCATCCCTCAAATGGGGGTTGTTAGACCTTTCCAGGGCCATCTCCATGTTAATTAGGAAGTGGCGATTTAATGGGGTAGACCTTTTTGGGGTCATCCTATTGGGTTTTATTTGTTAAAACTCACAGTTTATAAAAGATAAACACATTCTATAACCAATAAACTTATTATTGATTCTATAAATTGCATACGTAAAAGTATAAATCCAATAAACTAAGATCCATGGCTATTATATGAATTCTTGAACTTTATGTAGAGACATAGAGATAGATCAAGTTCAAGTAAATAGTCAAAACGGTCTATAGTAAATGATTAAGGTGGGTACCTTATTCTTGTAATACTATTGGATGCGGCCTACTCTGTAGTTGTTACACAGTGTTGTAAAGATACTACAAACGAAGTGATCAGATTCGTTCATGTATTGACATGAAAAGTGGAGGCGTCCTATGCAATGAGTTTGTATAAGATCAGACCAAGAAATATGTCATTCTTACTTTATAACGTTGTTTACTGTATAAGACTGACTATTTCACTTAGATGACCTAGGTAACTCGATCTTAATTTTGAGCTAATTATGAACTCCTGTTTATTCGGGATTATCCTTAAATTTGCATAGGTGAGAGTTGGCTCAACAGCGCCGGATCAATAAGCTTCCCATTTCAGAGGTAAGACTAGGCAGATAGCTGGGGACATAGGGTGCAAGACGAAATTCATGCCTACCCGATTTAGGGATAGGGGAAAGGTTGTTCTCTTAAGTACTGAATCCAGATCTTGAACATGGGGCCCCACCCGCTTACTGGGCTGAGAGAAATCTAGTTTAGTGACTGGATCACAAACCAATTGTTCATTAGAGGATCAATAGAAACTTAAGGAACAAGACGTAATCTCAAGGGTAAAATAGACATTTGACCCAACCGTTATTGCGAACAACCTGTGAAGGGTCGACTTACTAATAATGGTTAAATCATGTGGACATAATATATCTACAATGAGGGGAGTGCAACTATGGGCTTTAGTGGAGTAACCCATTAGTTAATGAATGAGGATTAATTCGGTGAGCCAATTAATCTTAGATCGTTGGAGACTATGATATATAGGTTCGCGAGGTCCCCCTACTAGCATGTAAATGAATTAGCTTTAGAATAACGTGATAAGTTAATTTGAATCGTTCAGATTAGAATTAAATGAAATTAGAGAATTGATTAATATTTAAATATGATTTAAATATTAAATTCATGAAGGTGGAATTTGTGTAAAATTAATTTAATATTTGATATTAAATTAGAATTAATTAAATTGTTTAACTAATTAATTATTATTATTTAGAAAATTAATTTATGAAATTAATTTTGTAAAATTAATAATATTTTTAATTTTTGAAATCAAATTGGTTTTAGAAATCAATTTGAAAATTTAAAAATTGAAAAACACAAATTTTTGAAATGTGGGATTTCTCCACTACTCAAACAACCAGCTCACAAAAAGTCCATCAATAGAGATGATGGAAGTGGAATTGGAGCATGCATCAATAGAGTTTTTTTGTTAAAAAATTCGAGTTGAAGAAAGGTGTTCTTCAAGTGGATGGTGTAGTGAACTCTTCTCCAAGTTCCTCTTGAGTCCCACAACTCAATATAAAGCTCCAAGAGAATAGTGGGGAAGAACTGGAGGTGGTTCACAACGAGATTTGGAGAGGATTTGCAACTGATTTCAAGATTAAAGAAGTTATACAAAGGTATTGCCTGAAACCCTTTTATTATTGTATGAGCATGCTTTATATTAATGAATTAGAATGTTTATCGATCCTTGTTGCTTTCGCTGCATACTGATATACTCCTTCACATCCCTATATAGATCAAATGGGGATTGTTAAATCTTTTTGGAGTCATCCCCATATTGACCGAGATATGATAGCGCAGACCTTTCCAGGATCATCCTTATGTTGATTAAATGGAGATTGTTAGACCTTTCCGGGGTCATCTCCATGTTGATCGAGATATAATAGGGCAGACATTTCCAGGGTCATCCCTATGTTAATCAAATGAGGGTTGTTAGACCTTTTCGGGGCCATCCCCATGTTGACCGAGATATGATAAGGCAAACCTTTCCGGGGTCATCCCTATGTTGATCAAATGATATTGTTAGACCTTTCCGGGGCATCCCCATGTTGATCGAGATATAATAAGGCAGACATTTCCAAGTTCATCCCTATGTTGATCAAATGGGGATTGTTAGACCTTTCTAGGGTCATCCCCATGTTAATAAGGAAGTGACGATTTAATGGGGTTGACCTTTCTGGGATCATCCTTCTGTAGATCAAATGGGGATTGGTAGACCTTTCCAAGGTCATCCCTATGTTGATCGAGATATAATAGGGTAGACCTTTCTGGGGTCATCCCTATGTTGATCAAATGGGGGTTGGTAGACATTTCCGGGGTCATCTCCATGTTGATCAAATGGGGGTTGTTAGACCTTTTTTGGGTAATCTCCATGTTGATTAAGAAGTGGTGGTATAATAAGGTTATTTAGATCTTTCCAGGGTCATCCCTATGTATGTCAAGGAAACGGTCACATAGTAGGCCATTGCTGCAAACAAACAATAAAAATATAAAAATAATAGTGATAAAAAAAATCTCATACGGGAAGTCAGTATATAAAAAAAAAAAGAAAAAAGAAAAAAAGAAAAAAAAAAAGAAGAAAAGAAAGGAGAAAAAGAAATAAACAAAAAGAAGGAATGAAAAAAAAAAAAAAGAATGAAGAAAAGAAAGAGGAGAATAGAATAGGAGTAGAAAAGAAGAATAAAGTAGGAGTGGAAGATGAGAATGAGAAAGATGTATGTGGTGAGCCCTATTTATAAAGGCCAAGATGGACTCAAATTCATAATTTAATTTGGATTTCCTATTGAAATCTTATCTTTCTAAAAGATTTTGATAAGATTTTGATAAGATTTGAATCAAAATATCTTATCTTTTAAATTTGAATTTAAGATTCTTGGTGGGTTTGAATGGATTAGCCTTAAATCAAATGATATCAAAATCCATTTACATCAATTTTAAACTTGGACATATTCCAAATTTTATCTCAAATTCATCCCAAAATAAAACTTTGCCATATTCTAAATTTTATGTCATATTCAAATCAAATTTAGCTTTTTTCCTCAATCTAAATCAAATTGAAGGTAAAATCTAAAATTTATTTCAAATTAACATTTGGCCATATTCCAAATTTTATTCAAACTCAATTTTGAGATTAAATTGTGAATAAAATGTCAAGTTAAAATTTGGTTACATTCCAAAATTTATCCCAAGTTCAAATCATTCAAATTTAGCCTTTTATCTTTGAAGCAAAATTAAATTAGGGATAAAGTTTCAAATTTATCTCAAAATAAAATTTGGCCATATTCCAAAATTTATAGCAAATTCAAATCAAGTTTAACTTTTATCCTATTTCCAAATCAAATTGTGATAAAATCTCAAATTAAAATTTGGACATATTCCAAACTTTATTAAAAAAAATCAAATTGTTCAATTTTGAGATTAAATTGTATATAAAATCTTAAATTAAAATTTGGACATATTCCAAATTTTATTCCATTTCTAAATCATCTAAATTTAGACTTTTTATGGTAAAATCTCATATTAAAATTTGACCATATTCCAAAATTTATCCTAAATTCGAGTTAAACTTATATACTAAATTCATAGTTTGACTGACACATCAATTAAGATCCAATTCAAGAACAAATATATTTGAATTTCGATTCCAACTTTATAATTTTCGAGATTCATCCACCCATATA
Source organism: Benincasa hispida (assembly GCF_027475165.1). Taxonomy (NCBI): domain Eukaryota; kingdom Viridiplantae; phylum Streptophyta; class Magnoliopsida; order Cucurbitales; family Cucurbitaceae; genus Benincasa; species Benincasa hispida. The sequence goes on along the minus strand of NC_143488.1, from coordinate 89,356,837 downwards.
TGTGCATAAATCTAAAAAATGGGTATTTATTGAATGAGAAATTTTGGATCAATCACATATTGCCACGCCATTTATGACAAAATTTCAAATCATCAAATTTGGGACCAATTAAGAGTTGACATTTGTCTCAAATTGAAGTTGAATACAAATTCCGATGACTCCACGTGGTTTCATAATCACATAAGACTAATTTGACCCAATTTGATATATTATTTGAGTTAAAGTCCAACTAAGCCCAAAAATGGGCTGAATTTGACCCAATATTAAGCCCAAATCCAACTAATTGGGCTAAAGACAAGATCCATGGACCAACCAAACCCAAATCCAACTAATCAGGCCCAACGGCCAGGCCTATGGACCAACCAAGCCCAAGCTCATGAGACTCACTAGAGAACTCTATAATTAGGCCAGACACTTTGACGTCACGCACTTCGCTTCTCCGAGTTAAGTGCATGCATCTAATTGAGAGAGAATTAGGGGATTGCTTCACTTTTTCAGGTTAAGCACACACATCCAATTGAGAGAGAATTAGGGATTAAATGTTAGAGATCGAACCACAACGCATCGAATCAACATCTACACCCATACAACCTCAAGTTCAATTCCACGAAACAAGTTTTTCCAAAAACCTCGTGTGAACAAAGGTGTTTAGAAAAAAATTTGAATGTTTGGCAACTATTCAAATAGCTTCTCAAATATTTTTTTTGTTTGATAAAAAATGTTTAAATAAAAATGAATTTTTTATAAAAAAAAACACTTTTTTTTCAAATCAATCCTAACCCCCTTGATTATATAATATATATATGGGTAAGAAATACTCATAATGTTATTTAAATAAATAAATAAAAAGAGAGAAATTCAAAAGGGGTGAGTGGGTACGGTCTAGGGGATAAGCATGATAGGATAGAATCCCAAAATTTCCAAACACAAAACACACCCAAACCGTCAGAAAAAATGGCTTCAATCTCCTCCACCTTCCCGGCCCTTCACTCCATTTCTCGCCTTGCATTTCCCAATCCATCCCCAACTCCCAGGCCTTCCTTCTCTCTTCCCTCCTCCACTAACTTCACTCTCGCCGCCGCCTCCTCCTTCAGCCATTCGCCGGTTCATGGCCGGAGCCGGCCACGCGGCCTGAAACAACCCAAGGCAGTTGAAGAGGATGCCTCTATTCCTGAGCAAGGAGTTGAAGGCGAACCGCCGTCTCCTTCTCCATCTGACTCGCCGGCAGTCACCGTGCCCGTCTCTCCCTCTGATATTCTCACCATGTTCTTTCAGGTACATAGCCATTTTAGTATATCTGTGTGTTTCGCTGATGACAGCTTGGTGAAATGGGTTTCTGAATTTGGTGAAGAATTCCAGCTATTTTGATTTGGGGACGAGAATTGCAATATGATTTAGACGTTTAAGCTGTTTATTTCTTGCCCTGTACCCAAGTAGTTAGTTTATTTTCATTATTATTCTCTTTTTAAAATTTTAAACTTTGAACTTCAACAAGTGGTCCTCTTCAAAATGTTCCCATAAAATTATCCACAAAATACTCATAATCATGTCAAAGAAATGTCCAATTCCAAACATGGAATTACTAGAACCTAGTGCTCAAACTTAGCAACAAATTGTCAAAATCTTACCAACTATAACCATCCAACACAATTGGGATAACCAATACTTGCAAAGGTAGTCTCGTCCAACTACAAGAATAACCATATATATAATAGGAATGGTGTTAGGATATTATTAGAGTATTAAAGATATATTAGCGACTAGTTAGGGAGTTTGTTATATTTTGTTGGTTATCAATAGAGGGGCAAGGGACCAAAGAAGATAGACAATATTTTGGTGAGGCAATAGGGTTTGAGAGTGATCTCAGGATTGGGAGGGTCCAAGTACCAACATTAACTTGGTTTATCTTGTAATTCCATAATCATTTAGCTTTCAATATATTTGTGTTCTATCAATATAGTTACAAATCTTTTTTAGAAAAGTGAAACCTTAGCTAATTGAAGGTAGTAAATATACTACTTATTACGTCTATGTTCAAATTAATGAAATCAAGAGTTTTAAGATTTAAATTAACTCACTATAAACACATGGGAAGAAAATTGTACTTTTCCCTGATTCTTAACGTCTTCACTGGTTTTATGAACTATGCGCATTCTAGGGCTCTGTAACCATAATATCTTTGAATTGCTTGGAGGCATCTTTAATGGTTATTTTTTTTTCATTTCTGAAGGCAGAGGGGACACTAAATGAATCAGCTATTCCTGCTGTAACTGAGGCTTTGGAGGTGCATTGATCTATCATCCTTATGCCCTTTATGTCATGTTTCTTGTTATTCGTAAATCAAATGCCTTTAAGAAGTACATTTTTTTTTAATCATTATTTTTTTATGATGGATAAGCTGCTTTCTTTCGGTGAAACTCCAACTTTGATAAGACCTGAACTTTCAATCTACAACATGAGGGAAATGGATTAGCCTATAACTGACCCAAGTGGCAAATCCTACCTAAGACTTTGAATAGGAACTCATGGTGCTCGCAATTTCAATAAGACTTCATAATAAGATTTTCCTTCATTTAGCTCTACCAATTTGTTGAAGCATGTTGTTATAGAGCAAGTTTGGGATACAACTTTGGGAGTAGTGCTTATAATTTAAGAACTTTTTCCATACAAGTACTAATTTAGTGCTTTATCCTAAAGCCTGTGTTTTTAAAGTTCAAGGTACGATAAAGCCTATAGTCTATTGGGGCTTAAGCGCAGAGCACAAAAAAAAACTGATGAAAAAGTCTGAAGGCCCATGGGCCTTAGGGGCGCCTAATGCACACTTTTTTTTCTGCCCCTCACCTTGCGCCTAGGGACACTTTTTGAAGCACTGCCAAAATTATATGCTAATTTAGTCTGGTGGTAGATGTATAACTACAAATCAATTGGAGACCATTCAAACCCATTTATTCAGCGCATTAAGGTAGATATTGCTATGCTGTGTGTCATGTGTGTATGTTCACTTCTACAGTGAGGTATCAAAAGACTGAAATTTAGTAGAGTGAGCTGGAGTGAAAGGAAGTGTTTAATTAACAACTAAAGTTCTAATTCTTTTGAAGGTCCTGAAGTATGCTAAGAGAGCAAGGATGTATTAGCCCTTGTTTTGTTTTCTCTCCCTTCATTTTGCGACTCAGGGTTTAGATATGATTTGCAGTAAAGTGATGTCTAAAATTGCTTATCTATATGCGTTGTTCTGTAGCAAACTGAGGGTATCACCGGGTTGAAAGTTCAAGTCGTTGAGGGCATTGCATCAGTTGCGGTATGTAAGATCATTAGTTGTAGCAAACAATTTATGTGCATTCTACCAAGTTGCCTAAACGGTTTTTTTTACTCTCTTTTTCTGTTCTAGCTTACAAAACAAACAACAATACAATCTACAGGAGTGGCCTCGAGTTTGATCGAGACCATTCAAGGTGCAGGTTTTAAGTTACAAACGTTGAATTTGAGTTTTGAGGACAAGGAAGAAGTTTTTGTTTAGGTACTCTTGATTATGAAGTGTTAGAATTGGAGAGAGGGAAAGAGAGATAAGAGAGGGAAGCTTAATTAAGAGCTCCATTGATCGTGTCATGGAAGATTGGACTGTGCAGATGATGATAACCTAGCAGGTTTGATGAGATTATTTTTTGCCGTTGCTTGATTTTTGTGTATGAACTCGGGTTGAGGTTTTTTTAATCTTTAGATCATTAGGATAGAGATATGGAATGTCATTAAACCAAAAGGCCATTTGCTTTTGAAACCAATCCTTTTCTTGCATAGAGCATTATAAGTTTGGATGAAAACTTCAAACATTATAAGTCTTCCTGATTGCATAGTTCATGAGTGAAAGTCTTACATAATGAGAAACTTTTACTTTAAAAGTGGTATTTATTTTGTGGGAATCTTGGATGGAACAAAAAAAAGATGGTATATTTACTTTTTGTTTTCTATTTTTAGTCTTTAGAAAACTAAAAAGAGTTCTTTTGTGGTCCGTCCAAGCTAAAAATATTCTACCTTTTTCTTGAGAGGGTCATCTTATAATTTTAATTTCATCGAAGGATTGAATTTAACTGTGGTAAAATTAATGTCCTTAATTAGTATTAGGGGATTATCCTCCGCTTTTTTTTTTAATCCTTTTCTTTTGTTTTTTCTAATTACAATAGGGGTAAAAGAATTTGAACCATGAATTGCTTGATCATTAACACATCTTAATGCTAGTTGAGTTATGTTTATATATTTATAACTTTGACTTTGACTTTATGGATGGGTAACAATGTTATTCTACTTCGGTGAGTTGGATCATTTTAGTTAGATGAACTCTAAATAATTGTTACAAGGAGGTAATTTATGTTTTTTTTTAAAGGAAGATTTAGGGTAATTATTTGACCTAAATTAAAATAATATATTAATTTCATCATTGTCTAAATCCAAGTTGTGGTCGGAAGGATTAAATTTGTAAGATTTAGGTAGATTACTAAGCCACTATTAAAAATAAAATGTGTTTTCTTAAAGACGACTCAAGCTAAAATTTGATTTGGATAAACTAGGAAATGGAGTGGAAATCTAAAATGGTTATTAATTATTAATTAAAAGTGAAAGTTGGTAGACTTATTAGACACAAAATTAGAGGTTTAAGAGTTATCAAATGTGGATAAATTAAGTATAACTTAATTGATATATGATTGTGTTAGTAATCATGAGATTTGTGTTTCAAATTCACTTATTAAAAAAAAGAGTGATAAAATTAAAGTTTTCCACAAATTAAACAAGGATGAGCGTAGGGAATAATACATTATTCGTCCTCGTTTTCTACCTTGTTTATTTCTATTATTTTTAAATATATATATATAAATATACATACATACAAAGTTATATATATATGTTTGAATCACTTCGAAATCATGAATAATTTAATATGCTGAATCATTTCAAACTCATGTATAAATAAATTAATATGTTTAAATCATTTTCAAACTCTTATGTATGTATACTTAATAATTTAATATGAAATTTGTACCTAAAAAAACTTAATATGAAATTTTGTTTTATTTCTTTAAAAAAGTTCAAGAAGTTTTTGAAAAGAATTAATCATCTAAAAGATGATTAATAAGGAATTAACTATTTAAATGAGGCTTCATATCGTAAAATTAACTATTTAATTGATATTTTTTCTTTGAAAATCATTCTATTGCTTTTTTAAAAAATAAAATAAAATAAATGGGAAATTTTTTTTTATGGGAAACCCAAAGTACTGCTCTTTGCAAAATTAAATGAAAATTTTCATGAGAATGAAAAAGAAAATGGGGATAGGAAAGGGGACGTAGGAGCCATCCTCATCCCTGCTTGGGCTCATTGACATCTTTAGACTTGCTATAAAAATTTTAAACTCTAGAAATCAAACCAACATTACTTGAAATTTTAATGACAAACAACAATTTAGCCTAAAAAAAGTTGGATAGAATTTAGATGATTCTATTTTCTATTTTTGTCATTTTAAGCTCAACATAAATGAAGGGTATGTAATTTGAACCTTACCTTTTAAAGATCATGCCTAAACAAATTGAGTTATGTTTACATTGACATTTAGACGAAAATTTGATGAGCGAAAAAAGATGTTAGAACAATCGTGACTTTTCTATACTTGTAATCAAATCAACAGAGTTTTTATTGGATCTTTTCCATTTAGGAATCCTTTTTTTTTCTCCTTCATTCATGCATCTATTTGTTACCTTCAACCTCATTATTTGATTCGATTCTCTTTTTAAAAGAAAATTTTGATCTGTCATCCCTTTTTTTTCCCTTAAAAAAAAACTTGGACAAATTTTACTTGAATAGATAGATCTTGCTTGATACTCGTCTTTGACCGAATCTTGGTCCATCAATTTTTTAGTACAAGATCTAATCTTGACACAGATGTTTGAAATAATTTAGGACCTTAATAAGGATCTTGGCCAATCTCTATCTATATAGTAAAATATATTATATATAAAAAAGTGAGAGAAATAGAATAAATATATAAAAATAGAAATTAAGTAAATAAAATTTAAAAAAGTAATTATTTTACAGATGTATTTGATGTCCTTGGGTGTGGGGTCCCTAATAATTCTGACTCTGTACCCTTAATTATTAGGTTGTTACCTCATGAATGAAAGAGGTCAGCTTCTGACTTTGTTGTTCAGACAGCTTCCTCAGCTTCCAATTCTCTCTCTTTTCCTTCTGCCCCACTCAACAAACCGAACCAAATGATATAATAAGTCTAGTGTGGTGGTCCATTGTTCGGTGATATCAAGATTTATTGCACGATTAAAAATATTTTTAGTAATTTTAATATTTAAAATAATTGTTCTATATTTTCAAATTTCGTTTAATTTTAGTTGTATTTTTAAATATCCAAGTTTGATTTTTTTTATTTTAAAGAAATTTTAAATTTGGTTCATATTAATTTTCATAAACTTTTTGTTGTTTATTAACATTTTCACTCTAAATTTGGATAACATGTTCACGTATTAAATTTTCTTACCTGAAAATTATTAATAGTATTTAGCTAAATCTAATATTTATTAAAAATATAAAAACTAAATTGGACAATTGAAAGTTTAAGGATCAAAATTAAACCGGGAACTTTTAGGATAACACTTTTAAAGCTAATAATTAATTGTATGTATAGCAACATTTCTAGAGAATTACAAATATAAACAAATCAATAAGTGATAGACTTTGTCGTTGATAGACTCATACTAGTGATAAACTTTTATTAGCGATATGGTCTATCACCGATAAACTCTATAAGCTGGATTGAAATTTTGCTATATTTGCAAAAAAAAAAAAAAAAATTGCATGGTATTATATATCTACCAATATTTTGGGTCTAATTGCTATTTTTACAATGTGTCCTTTTCTTTGTATAGTTACTCCTTACCTTTTTTCTCAACATATGTAGTAACACAATTTTTTTTTGCACTCAGGCCACGTTTGATAACCATTTTTTTTTGTTTTTGATTTTCGAAAATTGAATTTCTTACCATGATTTACATCTTTCTTTAAGTACAAGAGTTGAATTCTTAGCCAAATTTCAAAAATAAAAACTAACTTTTTCAAATTAATTTTTTTGGTTTTCAAATTTTAACTTGGTTTTTGAAAACAATGATAAAAAGTACATGGTAAAACAAGGAATTTAGAGGTGAAAAAAGTGTTTATAAGCTTGATTTTCAAAAACAAAAAACTAAAAACTAAATAGCGAATATCTATGTCTTTACCTTAATTCTGCACACAAACCATCTCGTCTTCTCTTATTTTTACGTCAAGTGGAACATAAGAACTTAAAAGCATTGACATCAAGAAAAGCATTACATGTCAATTAGAGTTTGACACACACATCAAATCTCTTTATAACTTATAGATTTTCTCTCCACGTACTCTCTTTAGTGATACGATTACCCTTTTCATGTTGATATTCTACGTACTTGATCTTTTCTCATTTATTACTATTATTACTTTTGTAATTTTATTTATTGTTATTTTGGTGATTTATTAACTCTGGAAATACTTACCAAGTATAAAATCTAATCACTAAAAAATATATCTTTTAGTCTAATAAAAAACTTATGAAATATTAGAATCAAATAAATTCTAAATTATGCAAATCTATCTAATTCACCTTTTCAGGCCAGTTTTCAGATAGGGGTGTTCTGTTTCCATCAACTTAAATACCTCAGTCTACACAGAACTAGCCTTAGACAAAAGGTCCCTTATAGATTCGTCTGCTACAAATTTAAACTTGTAATTAAAACCAATTTAATCTTATTAAACTGATTAAAAGATTAAACTAATTTCTAATCTTATTAAAAAAATTTGTGATCTTAGGTCTATGTGAAATATATTTTAAAACTATTTTAAAAATGATTTGATCCTAAGTTTGCATGCAACTCTAAATTATTGATTTTAATTTCTAATTTCATTTAATTATAACAATTATAAAATAAATTAAACAAATTAAAATTATACATTGCATTCAATGACATACTTAATAAAAATATAAAAATTAAAAGATTATCTAAAGTAGTGTCATGCATCATGCAATTACTATTTCATTGCTAAACATACATAACACTTATATACTAAAGTAATAAAATATTTAATAACATACATATATCCATACATCCAAACTATATATTATAATTATTATAATATAAATGATGTATTATTATGTTATTAATGTATGCAAGCATATATTTGAAGGGATGAAAACCCTAAGGCATAGCGGAAGACAAAACACATAAGCATTTCGTTTTTTCAAATTGGCATTTAAAAACAAAACAATTTTGCATTGGAATAGAAAGTAATATCAATTAAGCATGCAATTCTTAAAAAAGAAAAAAATTATTATACAAGGGAAGAAACTCTACCTTGCAAACCTTTTGACAATTTTGTAGAATTTCTCTGTTAAATTGGGATTGGGCACACCATTTGGAAACCTCTCTATTCTTGCAGAGAACTAAGGCTGTGGAGAATTGTGGGGTTCTCTCTTTTGGGATTTGATAATATAATAAAACGATTTTTATTTCTTTTCTCAAGAAGAAAAAACACACACAGAGTGCTTGAGAGCATTCTCCTCCTTTGCAAAACAAAACTCTTTTGTTAGAGAGAGAGGGATTGTGAGAGATGGAGAGAAAAACGTAGGATTGATCCCATGTTTTCTTGTAACTTCCCTAAAATGGGAGTTAATTTATTTAAATTAAATTAAATTTTAATTAAATGATCATTATTTAAATGATCTCCTCTCACATAACCTATAGTTTAATGTGCATCTAATGTATATTAAATTTAATCTATAGTTTTGATTTAATCAATTAAATTAAATTAATTCTTCAATTAATTAATCATTCAATTAAATATCACATATTTAATTTAATTTTCCATCTGAATCATAATAAAAAAAAATTTCTCTCATTTAACCTATAGTTTTAATGCCTATCCAATGCATATTATTTTTAACATATAGTTTTCAATATGAATCTTATTCATATTAAATTAATATTTGAACACCTTTCAAATATTTCGTTCTCTCATTTATTAATTTTGAATCATATAAAAAATTAATAATAAAGTCTAAAATTAAACTTTATATTAAAATGTATCAACAAACATTAAAAAATTCCCAATTCTGAATTTGAACATTTCAAATTCAATTAAATGACAAATTACCTCAATACCTTTTACAAGCTAGGAAGTGGATCTGATAGACCTACAGATCAAAAGTTCCAACGATGTGAGATTAATTGGCTAAACTCATTAACCAAATTAATCAATATTCGTTAACTGTGGGTACACTCTACTAAAGACTCACAGCTGCACTCTTCTCACTACAGATATGATTTTATATCCAATGATATAGACCAATAATAGCAAGTTAGTCCTTCACGAGTGTTCGTAACACCAGTTTGGTCAAATGACCATTTTACCTCTGGGTTACCTCTACATCCTTAAGTACCAATGCTTCTCTAATGAATAACCTGTTTATGGTCCAACCATTAAACATAAACCCCTCTTGGGCCAGTGAGAGGGTGTGGCTCTTTGTTCAAGTCCCAGAGACACCACTTAAAGGAACACTCATCTAGTTACCCTAAAGTCGGGAAGGAGTGAAATTCATCTTGTATAATTATGTTCCCAGCTACCCACTCGGTTTTATCCCAAAAATAGTAGGCATATTGAGTCAGTGAACTGGCCACTCTCACTTATACAAATCAAAGGACAATCTCTTGTGAATAAGAGTTTATAATATACTCAGGAGTAAGACTAAGTTGCCTAGGTCATCCTATTGAAATAGAAACCTAACTAGTCAACAGAGTTACATCTAGTGGTGTCACACCCCGCCCTAGACCACCCTCTGAGCCTGAGAAAGGGCGTGACTGTAGCAGTTATCAACCCTTTCGTTGACACTTACTGCCTAATAACTCTTGCGGAAATAACTCTGATACCACTGTACAAATTGAACAATCAACTGATTAAGTAGGCCTATTTTATTTTACAACAATGTAACATTTATACAACTCCAAGACTTAACTACAAAGTTTACAACAACAACTGTAAAACCCTCTGGAAGTGTAACTGTGGCTCGTGGCAGACCTTGACCTTAGCAGCACCCTGGAACTCCTCACCTTCCGCTACCTGGGAAGATAAAGAAAACATTTGGAAAGCATGAGCTATAAAGCCCAGTGAGTCACCAGAAAACTGATTTTTATCAAAAGAACTACCCCACACTTGGGTACTTTTGCTTAGATACTTTCTCAACTGTGTCCTTCAGTATCGAGCTACTCAGATACCTTCTCAAATGTCCTTCGGTATCGATTTTCAAGTAAAACTAGTCATACAATGACTTTCTTTAATAAAACTTAGAAAACATGTCTTTATCTGAAAGATCTTTCTTTAGCACATGGTTTCTTAAAATTTTTTAAATATTTTAGTCACTCACCTTGACCATTTAGGAACCTTTCTCTCTAGAAGTTCCTTTGTCACCTCGGGCTTCCTTTTGAACCCTAAAATCCAAATTCAATTTAAAGCTCAGATTACTCATAGTTATAGGCTTTATTTAGAGATACGTCCTTCTACACATATGCTCTAAAATGTCTCAGGAAGCTTACCATAAAATATTAGCTCAGAACTCCACGTGGTTTAGCACGAATCTTAAAAACATCAATACTGGCCCAGCTTACTCGATAGCCTGACCCTTCTATCTTTTTCTCAGCTTCCAGCCCGATTCCTTGGAGCTTCTTCTCCGAAAGCCCCACCATGAAAACTAGACTCTTTTTTCTTTCAGATGGCTTTAGAATCACATCAAACGCACGAGTAATTTGGGAGAACTCCTCGTCCCAAGTTGATGCTGTTTTCTAGACTTCACTGTCCAATGCGTCCTCTTTGAAATTCTATGATCAACGCATGGATTTTGGCCTCAACGCAAGGTTTGCTCAACTCTCCCACTATTTTTAATGTATTTTTGAATTGTGATCTGAAAATGAAGTCTTTTAGCCCTATTTATAGGCGTCTAAGATTGCTCCATGTCCGATACCTCCTACTTGGCTGCATGACCAAGTGTCTCTTCCTTACACCATCAATGCAATCTTGCATCAGCGCAATCTAAGTGTCCTTCTCCTATGTAGCCAACGCATGAGCTTCCAATCTGATGCAACCACCTCAAATTCTTAAGGCTTAAGGCTTCCTCCGAAGAAGACACATGGTTTGATGACGTTTTCTAGGTGATCTCATCCTTTATATGCGTCCAACTCTTGGATGTTCAACGCATAGTCCACTACTCAACGCATAGCAAGCCAACTCACTACCATCGCAATCCAACTTAGTCATCACAAGAGCTAGCCATCACCAACGCATAGGATGGCCGCTCATCCTCGATGCATGGCTCACTAGGTATCACCGCAAGGCATGCTCAACATGGGCGCATGGTGCTTGGCATAGGCGCTAACCGCTCGACGCATGGGTGTGTGGCTTAGGTGCTTGCCACCGAAATGTGGGCGTGGCCGCTCGGCAGGCTCGTTAGTGCTCGACGCATGGGCTGGGTACATCGACGCATGCCTGGGCAGTTTAGTTGAGGCTGCTCGACGCATGGCTGGGCATTTGGCCGAGGTTCCTCGACGCATGCCACCCTCCAACCCTTGTGCCATCCCAATGCTTCACTTCCATTTTCCTTCCTTCACCAATGCATCCAACACATCCATCATCTAACGCATCCAACGCATCCATCATCCAACTCATCCAATGCATCCAACACATCCAACGCATCCAACACGTCCAACGCGTCCAACGAATCCAACGCATCCATCCAGCCTAATGCATTGGTCTAACCTCCAAGGCATTCGTCACTCCCACTTTAAATTCTCCCTTTGCCCAAGTAATCTTTCCAAGATCTTATGGCCAATGTATAGCAATACATAGTCCAACACTTAGTCAATTTTCATCAACTAAAGCTTAACTCAAAACTACTCAAGGAAAATCTATTCAACACCTAGAAATTTTCCTTCGCTTCAACATAGGATTTAACTTTTACTTAGTTAATTTCCTTAACCACCTGCTTAAGTAGGAATAATGGAAATCCAGATTTCACAAGTGGTTACTATTTTGCGGTCCGATCTTGTGCAAACTCATTGCACAGGATACCCACACTTGCTTGTCTTCTATACGAACGTGTTGGATCACTGCGTTTATATCAAATACAAAGTAGACCATATATATAATGTTACCAAGATAAGGTACCCAACTTTATCCCTATACTGTAGACCCTTAAGCTATATCTTGAACATTGATCCCTATATGTCTCTACATACAGTTTAAGACTCATAAAACAACCTAGGATGTTAGTTTATTGGATTTTAGGGTTAATAAGACAAAATTAAATAAAACATCAATAACACTTATTGATAAAAACATTAATAACTATTTATTAATAAAGATCATTTAATTACATTCACTATTTACAAGTTTTAGGGAATAAAACCAAACAATATTATAACACTATGATGCATGGGCATGCTATAAAATTAAATCACATAACTATATATTAAAATATTTATAATATAAATGATGCATAACCTATGGTGGAATTTTATTACATGGCATACATTATGACATATATAATTGAAATTAAACCATATATCAAATACATAATTTAAATAGAAATTTATGGACTGGGATTGAACTCCTAAACCATTAATTAAATTAATATAAAACTTATATTAATTTAATTAATCAAAAACTAACTATTACAAATAATAGTCAAATCGGCTCAAAACAAGTGAACCGGGTCATGAACTGCATGAGCCGGACCGTCCAGCACCCAAACCACCCATGAACTACTCAAACAAACAAACCGGATGCGAACCAACTGAGCCACGAACCGAACCGGTTCATTCTTTACGTCTTGCAGCGTTGCAACGCTACGAAAAGAACATTCCGTTCACCTCCTCGCAGCATTGCAACGCTAAGGAACAACATTGCAATGTTGCTGTACAGTCACGATCTTCATCGGTTTTGCTTCGATTTAAGTCTCGAAACCATCAGAATGACGTCGAAAAATCATGAATGACACAAAATAATGAACATACTCAATAGCTTTAAAAGCCTAAAACACCGGGTCTTTACAAACCAGTTTGTAAAGAAAAAGTAGTAAAAACTAACAACCAATCCCGAAAATATTTACAATTGTAAATCATTCACATTCCATACAATTCATCAATATGAATAAAATACAGAATGTAAAACCCACCAAAAAACTAAATTTTAATTCTGGAAAATTAAAATTGGGACTAAGAAATGCCGCTCTAATACGAATTGAAGAAACTGTGAGGTCCATAGCGGAAGCGGGATCGGTCCCAAATATTATTTTCACAAAAATCAAAATTTACAGTACCAAAATTATGCATATAAAAAATTACAACATGCATTTAATAAAAGAAATTAAGGAAAAGGAAAATCATACCCTTGAAGAATTGTTCTTCACATAATTCCTCCACGTCGATCACAAACAATTACGAACCTAGACACCACCACAAAAGCTTCCTCTATATTCTCAGTAAGGGAAGAGAATCCTCTAGAGTATGTGGGCTCTGAGATCTTTTTAGGAGAGGGAAGAGAATTTGAGAGTGAAGGAACCATTAAAGGTCCTTGAGTGGAAACGGGATCAGACCCAAAAAACCCAAATTTACAGAACAATAATTACAGCAAAGAAACAAGAAAAGTTATGCATTTAAGACTAAAATACAACATGCTTTAAAATTGTACAGAAGAATAAATCGGTTTTAAAAACCCTTACCTTTGAAGAATCGTTCTTCAAGAAGAATCCCTCGAACCAAAAGGACATCACCACGATGTTACCGCTATATTCTCTGGATGAGAATCCAGGAGGTGTGGACTCTGACTATTTTGGAAAATAGGGAGTTTTAGAGAGATGGGAAGAGGAGAAGATTGTTCAAAATTTCTGCGAACTTTTATGTGAAGATAACTGTGTTCTCTCTATCCTCTTTAAAAGCAAACAATGGGAAGAAGATGATCAACTGATTGAAACCCATATTCCCACTAATGTAGTAGAGAAAAAAAAAGGGGAGGGAGTTATAACTCCTTAAAGATATTTTTCAAAAAACTAAAATTAATAAATCAAATTATTTTTTATAAAAACTTTGATATATAATTATATGATAACCACTTTATCATATAATTTATATTAAACAATATGTTAGATCAAATATAGCTTATAAGCTGTAATTTAATATTGTATCCAATAAAATATAACCTATAGTTTAATATTGTATCCAATACAATATAACTTATAGTCTAATTCTCTCAACAACGATATTTAATATATATCTCATTTATATTAAATTTAATTATATGAATCCAATTCACATAATTAATATTTAAATCATATTCAAATATTTGTTTCCTCTCAAATAAACTTTATATTATAATGTATCAAATACATCATAGTAATTATATCATATAATTAGATTAAATTAATTATATCACATATAATTAATTCCCTCAATTAATTTGAACAATGTAAATTAATCCAAAAATTGATTCTCATTAATTCTCGTTGGGCTACAGAGGGGTCTTCATGGACCTATAGCTTGAAGCTTCAACCGTACGTGAATAATTAATTAAACTTCTTTAATTAAATTATTCACCATCCGTTAACTGTTGGACACTCCACTAAAGACTGACAACTACAATCTTCGCAATATAGATATATTTATGTGTCCACTGGATATAACCAGTCAACAGTACGATGACCCTTTACAAATTGCTTGTAAGTACAGCTAGGCCAAAATTACCGTTTCCCCCCCGTAGTTACATCTAACTCCTTAAGTACCACTAATCCCTATAATGAACAATAAATCATTATCCAACTATGACCAAACCCCTCTTGGGCTATGATAGGGTGTGACGCCACATTTTTCAAGCCCTGAAATCAGTCGTTAAGGGAGAAATTTATCTATTTATCCCGATGTTAGGGAAGTGATGAATTTCTTCTTGTGTAGCTGTGTTCCTAGCTCCCCAATCAGACGAATCCCCAAAGTGGTAGGCTTGTTGAGTCGGCGATCTGGCCACTCTCACCCATACTAATCAAAGGACCGCCTTCATAGGCAGGAGTTCACAACTCACTCAGGATTTAGGTCATGTTACCTATGGTCATCGTGGTGACATGTAAGTCTCAATTATGAGCGCCGTTATATAATGAGACTAAACATTTCGTGGTCCAGTCTAATACAAACTCCTTTGTATGGAATACCCCCGCTCACATATCTCCACATGAATGATTAGGATTAGATCATTTATAGCACTTTATAGCAATTGTAACATCTACAAACCAGGTCGTACTCGTAGTGTCACCAGGATAAGGTATCCAGTCTTATCCATCTACTACAGACCATTTAGGTTATCACTTAAACATGATCCACCCGTATATTTTTACATACATGTTTAAGCTACAAGATAACGTTGAAAACTATAAGACCCTATGAGATTTAGGGCATCAACCCCAACAGTCTCCCACTTGACCTAAAGCTAGTGGGGTGTACAATATAAAAGTCAAACAAATATATATAAAGTACACAAACAATAAACTAAGGCATAACATGCCCAATACAAATCTCCCATTTTTCCTAGTCTAAATGTGACTTCCTATAGACCCATACTCTGCAAGTGACCCTCAAACACCTTAGCCATGAGGTCCTTTATAAACGGATCAACAATATTGTGCTCCGAAGCTATTTGCATGACGATCACATCCATTCGATGCACAATCTCTTGGATGAGATGATACTTCAGCTCTATATGCTTCTCGTGCTCATGACTCCTAGGCTCTTGAGAATTAACCACAAAACCTCTAAAGTGTGATGGGCTTTGACATGTATAGAACAACTTTCAGATCTGTCAAAAATTTCTTCAGCCATATAGTTCCTTAGCAGCTTCATAAGTCGCTACGTACTCTGCCTCCACGGTGGAGTCAGCAATACACCCCTACTTGGTACTCCTCCAGACTACTGCCCCTCGGTTAAAAGTGAACATTGTTCCTGATGTGAATTTCTTAGAATCCTTATTAGTCTGGAAATTAGAGTCTGTGTATTCTGTAAGGATCAAATTCTTAGAACCATACACGAGAATTAGTCCCTCATTCTCTGTAGATATTTGAGGATATTCTTAACGGCGGTCTAGTGATCATGTCCTGGATTAGACTGATATCTACTAACTATCCCCATCATATAGCAGATGTCAGGTCTGGTACATAACATCACATACATTAGGTTGCCAACAGCCGATGCATAGGGGATCCGTCTCATTTCCTCAACCTCTTGAGATGTCTTAGAGTACTGTTCCTTAAACTATATAACTCTATTCCTGAAATGTAATAAACATCTATTGGAGTTTTGCATCGAATACTTGACAAGCATTTTGTCAATGTACAATGCTTAAGACAGAGCTAGAATTTTGCTCTTTCGATCTTTAAAGATCTAAATGTGAAACCCGGATCTCCATTTTCCTACTTAAGTAAGTGATTAAGGGGTTAATTAGGAGAAAATTAAATCCTATATTATGTAAATAATCTAATAATTTTACAATTGTCATAATAACTGTAAAAATTGTCACCTTCTATGGATCAACAATTAGTAAGAGTGAATGTAAACTATAATGGTTAGGTATTATAGTTACGATAACCATATTTGATCCTAGAGTACGAGTAGAGAGGACCCTAAAAGGATAAAAAGAAGAGAAAACCTTGAAGACTTAAATCCTGAATAGTGAAGAAAGGATTGAAGAACTAAGGAAAATATAGAAAATTATTTGAGAAAATTCGTGTGGAAGTTGCACGGAGATAAACAATATTCATAGTAACTAAGGAGATTGGAAAGAATGAGAGTGGAGAGAGTGACACCAGCGAGAGTGGAGGCAGCGAGAGAATGAGAGAGAGCGAGATTGATTTGAGCGAGTGAATGGGAGAGAGAGCGAGATTGGAGAAGAGCGAGAGTTTGAGCGAGGAAGTTGGAGAGAGCAAGAGTGGAGAAAGCGAGAGTTTGAGCGAGAAAGTGGGAGAGAGCGAGAGTGGAGTGAGCGAGACCAGCGAGAAAGTGGGAGAGAGTGAGAGCAGAGAGAGCGAGAGCAGCCTGAACGCCTCATTCGAACGTCACGCCCACACGATTGAAGGAAACCGCCTGTGCATCGAACGACCAGGCATTTATGCGTTGAATTTGGCCACAATCTTATAGATTATGCATTGAAAACACTAAATTGAATACAAAAAAAGCTTGAATATGTAAGGGCAAACGTCAATTAAAATTTAGGTGTCCGATTAAGAGAAATTCTTCAACCCTAAGAAATTGTGTTGGATGCGTTTGGGAAGAACACATTGAACCAAGGTGAAGTCAACCTACGTTGATAAAGGGAGGATTAAAC